>NC_081378.1:11601459-11901459 GCF_030684315.1 Stegostoma tigrinum
CTCATCGCGCGCATCTCTCTCTCTAGCTCTCATCTCTCTCTCTCGCGCGCTCTCTCTCTCTCGCGCTCTCTCTCTCTCGCTCTCTCTCTGCGCGCGCTCTCTCTCTCGCGCGCTCTCTCTCTCTCTCTCTCGCGCGCTCTCTCTCTCTCTCTCTCTCTCTCTCTCTCTCGCGCGCTCTCTCTTCTCTCGCTCTCTCTCGCGCGCTCTCTCTCTCTCGCTCTCTCTCGCGCGCTCTCTCTCTCTCTCTCTCTCTCTCGCTCGCTCTCCTCTCTCTCGCTCTCTCTCTCTCTCTCTCGCGCGCTCTCTCTCTCTCTCCTCGCGCGCTCTCTCTCTCTCGCTCTCTCTCGCTCTCTCGCGCGCTCTCTCTCTCTCGCTCTCTCGCGCGCTCGCTCTCTCTCTCTCTCTCTCTCTCTCTCTCTCTCTCTCGCGCTCTCTCTCGCGCTCTCTCTCGCGCGCGCTCTCGCGCTCTCTCTCGCGCGCGCTCTCTCTCTCTCTCGCGCGCTCTCTCTCTCTCTGTCTCTCTCTCTCGCGCGCTCTCTCTCTCTGTCTCTCTCTCACGCGCGCGCTCTCTCTGTCTCTCTCTCACACGCGCGCGCTCTCTCTGTCTCTCTCTCACGCGCGCGCTCTCTCTGTCTCTCTCTCACTGCGCGCGCTCTCTCTGTCTCTCTCACGCGCGCGCTCTCTCTGTCTCTCTCTCACCGCGCGCGCTCTCTCTGTCTCTCTCTCACTGCGCGCTCTCTCTCTCTGTCTCTCTCTCTGTCTCTCTCTCTGTCTCTCTCTCTGTCTCTCTCTCTGTCTCTCTCTCTGTCTCTCTCTCTGTCTCTCATCTCACGCTCTCTCTCTGTCTCTCTCTCACGCGCGCTCTCTCTCTCTGTCTCTCTCTCTGTCTCTCTCTCTGTCTCTCTCTCTGTCTCTCTCTCTGTCTCTCTCTCTGTCTCTCTCTCTGTCTCTCTCTCGCGCGCTCTCTCTCGCGCGCGCTCTCTCTCTCGCGCGCGCTCTCTCTCTCCGCGCGCGCTCTCTCTCTCCGCGCGCGCTCTCTCTCTCCGCGCGCGCTCTCTCTCCGTGCGCGCGCTCTCTCTCTCTCTCTCTCTCTCTCTCTCTCTCTCTCTCTCGCGCGCTCTCTCTCTCTCTCTCTCTCTCTCTCTCTCTCTCTCTCTCTCTCTCTCTCTCTCTCTCGCGCGCGCGCGCGCTCTCTCTCTCTCGCGCGCTCTCCATCCTCTTGCCTTTCCCGTTTGCCCCAAAACCTCTCCCCTTCTCTATCACTCCCCCTGCAGCCTCTCCTTCTCTCTCCCATTCCTCTCTGGTTCCTCCCAGTCACCCCCTATGTTTCCCATCACTCCCAGACTAAAAGGATGCTGGGTCTGGTGCAGACCTCCCCTCCCCACCTCCACAATATGATATGCACTGATGATATCGCCACATGATTGGTGCATACACAGATGCTGTCTGTAGTCTGTCCTCTCATGGCCACTTGACTCTATGAGATGCACCTGTGCGTGTGTGGCAGCCATATTGCAGTCTGGATAATCACTGCATTATTGTCTGTCCTTAATTGCCCTTGAGAAGCTGGGGCAATCTGCCTTCTAAAACTTGGGTTGTAGGGTCAACTGTATAGCTCTGAGGAAGTTCCAAGATTTTGGTCCAGTGATAGTGAAGGAATGACAATATCAGAATGGTAAAATGGGTGAATTTCCATTGCATCTGCTCCCTTGACCTTCTATGTGATGAAGTTTATGGATTTAGAATGTGATATCAAATGTAGTTTGATCATTTTCTGTAATACATCTTGTATATACTGATGCAATTGTGCTGATGTGGAAGGAGCGCGGGCTGCTTTGCCTAGGATGGTGTTAAATTTCTTGAATTGTTGGAGCTGCAGTAATACAGACAAGTGGAAACTGTTCCATCTCATTCCTGACTTGTACCTTGGCGGATGTTTTGGGGGTAGCCTGGAGATGAGTTACGTGATCTGGTATCAAATTGGACTTTCTAACGTGCATGTTTGGGTTGAGATTCAGAATGTCTCAATCAGCATTCTTTATTCTGGTTGGTTTATGAAGTACACAGTTGTTCGCCCTGTTCACACGAGCTGCAGGATGCCGAGCTATTTTTGCACCTTTTTAATGCTGTCTTTGTATAGGCAAGTTCAGTACAAGAATGAGCTTTGTTTGCTGATGGCGGAATCTGGCCCAAACCCTAATTAGCATGTGATTCTGCCTTCTGCTTCATGTGGCAGTGTTTTATGTTTGTCAAACCCAAATTGTTCTTTTGGAATTCTGTATTTGTTGCAGTACAATGCTTGTCGGTCGGATCTAGAGGCGAAAGGTTACAACCAAGAGGAACTTGCTGAATCCTTTGCTTTCTTACTGTTCGAAACAGAAGATCAGGTAGGAATGGAAAGTGATATTGGGGAAAAAAGTGGAAATATTTTGATGTTGTATTACTCAAAGGTATTTCTTATACTTTTGAAAATATACAGGATTGGGAGGTTTTCTGTTGAAACAAACCACTATCATAGTTTAGAGACAACAAGATGCAGAGCTGGATGAACATAGCAGACCAAGCAGCATCAGGGGAGCAAGAAGGCTGACATTTCGGGCCTAGACCCTTGAAAGTTCTGGATGCGAAATGTCAGCCCCCTTCCTGCTCCTCTGATGCTGCTTGGTCTGCTATGTTCATTCAGCTCTGCACCTTGTTATCTCAGATTCTCCAGCATCTGCAGTTCCTGCTATCTCTGAAACTATCATAGTCTATGAAAAAACCAGCTGGCTTCATAAACCACGACAACAAATTTTATCCAAACTGAGAACATTGTTGCTGTCTAACTCATTTTTGAATATCTGACACAAACTGTGTTTCTAGATTTGCAAATGTAAATTATTGGGATGGTCTGGGAAAGACGGGGTGAAGGGGTTTTCAGAGCCAGGCCTTTGAAGAAGAGCTGTCAAGTATTCCAAGTAATGTTCCAGGGTTTGTCCAAACCTAATTACTATAACTGTTTTGATTTTGGTGTTTCTTGCTGTCAGTGTTTCTCCATTTTTATTTTATTGTTGCAGGCAAAAACCGTCTGTGAAGAAGGATTGAAGGTTGGGAGCAGTAACATTACAACTCTAGGAGATCCACTGAAGGGTAAATTTTCTTATATACATTCATTGAATGGATTATGGTGCCTGTTCTAATTCTCAAAGTAAATATACTTGCTGCCTGCGAATCAGTTGGCCTTCCTTAGATTATTTTAGTTATGTGAATTTGTTTAAAAAAAAAGCATGTTATTCGGAAACCATGTTCAGCATTAGATTTGTACTGCAACATGATACTTGCCTTTGGCTGTAGAGTTAGGATTTGCACAAGCACAATAGATTTGTTTAATTATTAAGCTTGTTCCTGAAACCTTACTGTTGCCGCTAACGCAATGTATCCTGCTGTGCAAATGTCTGAATGCATATCTCAGTTGGGTGTGTCAGCTTGTAAGTAATTCATTAATTTTGGTTTATTTAAAAGTCTTGCACACTGTTCAATGGACATGTTGTTCAGAGTTCCCATTTTTGAGCAGATGGAATGTTTAGTTACTGAGCTTCTCTGTTGGATTTCTCCCGGGAAAAGTATCTGCAAGTTGACATTGGGCATCTTTTCAGATTATTTCTGCAGATATTGGGAACAAAGTATAAAGGTATTTGGCTGGAGGCAACAGAAAATATGTTCCTTTTAGTTTTAGCTGCCTCTCCTTGTGTCTGTAGCATCTGCTCTGCCAGATTGATGTGGTCTGCCTTTATGACTGGGAGCTCCTCCCTTTCAGATAAATGCACAGAAACTTCACTTCAGAAGTAATTTTCAAGTGAACCAGTGCAAATGTATCACATTTGCTTGAACAAAGTGCCAGGAAATGACATTGCCAATTCAATTCCTGAATCAGACTGTTAAGGGGAGAGTTCTGCAAAGGCATGTGTGCAGCTGGAGAATTGCTTGCAGAAGCGTATAGGTTGGTTAATTGGAGTTATGGCATTGCAGCCTTATTACTGACTTGCAAGTGGGAGCAAGGAATTACACCTGTAGCATGGGTCAAATTTCTACATGACATTTGCATCCTTAACTGGGAAGACCAGCCCCGTGCAGCCAATGGGGACTGAAAGGTCAGCTTTAGAATTTGATTTTCTCCCCACAGAAATGAAGAGAAAATGACTGGAGCACCTGATGTGTGGATTTGTTGGGTGTGTAACTGTGAGAGTGGACAGGAGAATTGTGAACCATACCAGCCTTAGCGTATGGCTGAAACTATAGAAAGCCATATCAGTTTTACATCCAGAAACTGGCTCCGAGTTCATTATTTAGAAATAAGGTTCATTGTTTAATTCCCTTGTATCCCAGTCATGGTTGTGCATTGACCACTGGATTCAGTGAAAAAAATTGTCCTTTGGTTTCACTCTACTATATACCGTAACTGGTTTAAAATTTCATGAATTTGCTTGCAGTTTGGGCTGTTTTGTTTTCCAGTGGACAAGTTGTTGTCATTATTTCTAAACATTCTCTTGCGAGGAAGCTGGATATTTCAATCTCTTAATATCCCAGAGTTTTGCGTGGATTGTTGATCTAGTTAAACTTAATGTGTTATCAGTTTTCATTGAGATTATTAGGTGATGTCGAAGCCGTCTTCAGTGCTGTAAATACAGTGCATGGTAGAACGTATGTATTATTTGTGTTTTTTTTAAACCTTTTTGTTTGTCATAAACTTTTCTGTAATCCTGATGATGGAAATAGATGTCATAGGTTACACAGTTGTGCAACCTGATCCCTTAATGACACTTGACATGCAGTAACTTTCTGAGAAATCTATTAGAAACTTTATTAGCGAGCCTATGACAAATGGTGCAGAAAGTAGCCAACTTTGGGACAGAAGTAGTAAAACTGATCAAAATGCCTCTAATGAAATAATGGTCAAAAACAAGTCAAATATTATATATGAACCAGCTTGCCTGTCAAACCGCCCTCCAACAATCTTATAATGATAGGTGTATTATGACGAGACATATAAGCTCATCCCCGCCTCCCTAATCTGTCCTTCCTCCCACCTATACCCTTCTCCCACCTCAAGCCCCACCCCCATCTCCTACCTACTAAACTCATCCCGCTGCCTTGACCTGTCAGTCCTCCCAGGACTGATGTATCTCCTTCCCACCTCCCCACCTAGATTCACCTTTACTGGCTCCATCCCCGCCCTTTTGACCGGTCTGTCTCCTCTCCTATCGTCTCCTCTATCCATCTTCTATCTACCTTTCCCTCTCTCCATCTTCTATCTGCTTTCCCTCTCTCCCTATTTATTTCAGAACCCCCTTCTCCTCCCCCATTTGTGAAGAAGGGTCTAGGCCCGAAATGTCAACTTTCCGGCTCCTCTGATGCTGCTTGGCCTGCTGTGTTCATCCAGCTCTACACCGTGTTACCCCATATCACATCCTATTTTCCCCAACTGTGTAAACATGCAAAGGAAGTGGAAAAACTGGGCCAATAAATGGGGGAGGAAAACATTTCAGGAAAATATCTTTCTAACTCCCTCGGACCATTGAAACCAGACTTGGAGGCTGTGGAGACCGAGAGCTGGCTCTCTGTGAGCTCCTGAGCTCTGCCATTGAGCTCAAATGAGGATCTGCAGCCTGCACTGTGTGGGATAAAGTCACACGTTGGGAATTTTCCCCAGAATGGTGTCACGGTCCCGTTAAAGATGGTGTATGGGCTATCAAATCCTGAGGGCCAATAAGAAAGAAGCGGCAGGAAGTAATGGAAGGCTAAATAAGGTGGATCATGTGCCAAAATGTAGCCTCCCTCTCTCACCTCTTGAAATGTGAAATAATCATGGTCTGTGCTGCGGAGCAGTTGCTGGGGTGTTGAGTTGACCCACGGAACCAGTGGCCAACAGCATGACCTTTCTGGGATTTGGCCTAGCCTGTTCCCATGGGGGCTCAAAACCTGGCATGTGTGTAGCTTTGAAGACGCTAGCAAATGATGTGATGTGATGTCTACTTCGGTTGGGAACTGACCCAGTTCCCTCTTGATGGCGATGCAGAGAATCAGCACCCAGACCACCAGCAGGACTGGACAGCTGTAGCACATGGCATCTCACATTGAAATCCTCAAAAACCATAAATTGAAAAAACAACCCCAAAGAACTGTGGAGACCAAGGCTGAATGAAGAATGTGAAGGCAGTGTTCGAAGCAGTCTGTTTTGTTCCTTGAGTTTTACTCAGCGCCAAGATATATTGTGACATTTTAACAGCGAGGATAAAATTGAAGAGTTGTCAGAAGTGTCAGTGCAGACTGCAAAGGCTGAGGACTTTGGCTTTGTATGGGAGGTATGGAGTCAGTTTGGTGGTCAGAAATGCAAGAAACTCGTTCATGTGATCCACCACTTGTCCAAGGCCATGCCTGAATCCAAGCTGAAAGTTGTGTTGGTGATTCCCTGAGCCATCTCCCCTGGAACCAATCAGCCTAGAATGTTTGGGAAGCAGGATTTTCAACAGCTGGCCAATGTTGTGGATGGATTCAGCCTCATGACCTATAACTGTTCAAATGCACAATGACCTGGCCCCAGAGCCCCCAGCCCCTGTGTTCAGAAGTTGGATCCAGATGCAACCTGCAGAAATAACATTCTTTAGGGACTGGATTTCTATGGGATGGGCTAATGTATCCTGGGAGGAGCAGCAGGGCCCACTATAGGACACATACATTTAGATTCTGAAAGACTACGTGCAAAGCTGCAATGGGATGAGCAATTTACCGAGCATTACATCAATTATAAGAGGGACCAGAGAGGGAAACATGTTTTACCTAGTATGCCAAGCATGGTTGGAACTGGCAGAAGAGTTGGGCACAGGGATATGTATCTGGAAACTAGGCCAGGGGCTGGACTATTTCTATGACTTGCTATAAACAGGAGGAAATGCCATCGGCTGCTTCGTTTCTGAATAAACACCAGCCTTCAGGCATTTCAGAGGCGCCCAGTTGTCTGAGAAATGGAGAGTTTTTCCAACATCCAGTCTGTCCGCCTCCGAGAGAGGTTTAATATCTGATCTCCTTCGCCTCTTCACTACACAATGCTAATCTTGTAGGGAGCAATTTTAAAGTTTGAGGAACTAACCCGTGAGTTTTTGTGAAGGATTTTGAGTTTGAACATTTACTGACGTTTTCAACTATTTTCACTTTTTCTTCTTATCCAACAGGAGTTTATCTCTGTAAATATTCAGACTTCCTTCATCCCAAGCCATGGTACCATGGAAAGTGTGGCTTTATTGCAATTTTTAAAATAATTAAGGTAAGGTAAAAGAAAGCATTATGATTGTATTTTAACTTGTTCTGCTCATGTTAATCAAAAGAAGTTGTCGTTTTGAAGTTCTGTAACCCGATCAAATTAAAACTTATGCTTTTCTTTCCTGTTGTACAAAATAAATCTCTCTGCTACTATGGTCAGCAGTGCTACACAACTCACGTCATGCTTTGGCGTGTTTTCAACTCTGAGTTGCTTTACTGTATTAAGCCCATCTAATATCATGCACAAAGCTGGAAAGCTTGGAAAATGATACCTCTGTTTCACCCGCTGGTATAATAGGATGAGTTTCTTTTGTGGCTCAGACTTCACCAGCTGTCTGTTATTCCTTTAACATTGCCCCCTCAGTGAGATTGTGTGTTATATGTAACAGATGCTTCCTCGTTGGCTGCACCCTTCTGGATGTACAGATCAAGATTGGTCATGTGGAAATAGTTCTTGTAATCATAACTGTAACATGAAACCGTCTTCCTTCATGATGTTCTGTTGTAATCTGTACAAGATCCATTACCCCATTTCGTCAGTTATTCTTACAGTTTAAAGACAAACCTTCTTCTTTCTTGAATGCACCCAAACGTTTCAAGTATTGCTCACTGCATCCTGTGTTTATACTATGCAATGCTGTCATATTCAAGCACACCAACTTCAAGTTGTTGTATGAATCAATGCAGGTTGATTTAAGCAACAGTGCCCCTATTGAGTGTGACTGGTCAGACATTGGGCTGTATGGTGCAGTTGTAATATTAGCCTGACAGTGTGTCAGTTTTATGGTGCGAGTTATATTACAATTCAGCCTTTATACTGTAATAAACAACCATGTTCAAAATACAGAATAACCTTAGTACTTGTTTGCTTGGTTGCCTGGAGGCTAGAGTGAAGTTTGACGATATTCACTTGTGGATTTTGGCTGTGTTTCTTCAATCCCTTTGCACAGTAATAAATGATTGAATAATCATGTTGCCTGTGTTTGAAGGATTGCATTAAGTAACATTAAGAATTACCTTCTACTTTTCTTTCTACGTGTTCCTATTTGAGAGTGTTGCCAATTCTGTTTTGTTCATTTGACAGGGTAGAGTGAAGTCTATGATTGAAAATTACACAGCGGATTTGACTGAGCCATCTGCTGGTTACAACTGCCACGTTTCCATAAACAGTGATACGGTTTCTTCCATAACAAGTCATTTTCAAGCTTTTGAGCTGACACAGGTGAAGTAACGTCTTTTGCATTTGTGCAGTCTTTGTTTAACAGGCACTATTCCCTTTTGGTTGATGCTCAGATGAGAGTTTCTTTTTAGAAATTATTATTTTTTTCCTCTGATCTTTCATGGGGTGAAGGCATTGTTGCAAGCCCCCAACTTTCCTTGAACCGAATAGCTTGCCTGGCCATTTGCAGGGGCAGTTAAGAGTCCACACATTGCTGTGGGTCTGGAGTCTCATGTCAGCCAGACTGGGTAAGCATGGCAGATTTTATTTCTTTAAGGATCTCCGAGAACTGGATGGGTTTTTTACTATAATTGTTGATAGCATCACGTTTGCCATTTTTGAGACCAGTTTTATATTCTAGGTTGTACAAGTGGAATTTAAATTCCATGAGTGGTATTTGAACCCATGGTCCCCATGAAGTGATTTGTAACCTCAGCACCTTTTTGAGACTATTCCAGATCAGGCGGAATACTCATTCATGCCTTAGGTTGAAAAGAACAGGCCTTGCAGATGTTTGAATGGGTCTGAAGAATTGATTTTACTCAGCTTGAAGGAAAGGAACCAGTTGAAGAAATTAGCGCCCTCCACAGAGAGCCTCTGTCGTTTACATCAGCCATATTGTAACCACCTGGATATTATAGAGGTCCAACCAAGTTTCCTCAACAATACTCTATTTCACCTCTACTGAGCAGCATACAGAGATTGGTTCTTGAGTTTAGATACAGAAGGCTGAATGAGACAATTTATCTTCTAAACTATATAAACATTTATTAACAAACTAGATGGTTCGATGAGAATGTCATTTGCAGTATTAAAGTTTCTCGAAAAAGTGTGGATAACTTTGTTTCTAATTAGGAAGTGTAAGTCTCAATGGCCTGGATATTCAAATGGCCAGGTAGTCATTGGAGCAGCACAGACTGGAGTTATGCAGCAGAACTGTGTGCAATCCTAGATACAGCAGACTCCGTTGGAATTGCCGAAGAAGCTGAAGATGGATATCCTCTGCATCTGGAACCCTTTGAAAAGAAAACCCTTCACATTGCCCCCACTACTACCAGCGTAACCCCATACTCCCAGAAATTGAATCCTGCTGGCCCCATATTCAACACCATTTCCCCCCCACAACCTCCACGACTTATTCTAAGTGCTCTAACCTCCGCTGGCCCACTTGGCACCTGCACCCTTAACCAACAGCCACGCTAACCCCATACTTCCCTTACGTAGGAACTGTCAAAATGTCTGACTGCACTGCTGGATGTTTAAATCTCTGAACATGGCACACTGATTACTGCAAAAAGGTTTGTGGTTTGATGTCCCACAACTACCTCACACTGAAGGAGAACTGTGTTGATTTGAGCTACACTCTGCATCTCTTAAGGACCTAGGAGCAGAATTCCCCACTGAAAATGTGGAGATTCATACTAATGTATTGCAAAAATGAATAGAGTGGTGATCCAACTGTGAATATCTGGGATACTCAATCCCAGAGCTGTTTCTTGCGACCATGTTTGGGCGCCCAATCCCAGAATTGGGAAGACGTGATGTAGCTACAAATGTTTTCTTAGTTACTACAGTCTCACCATGCACAAACTGAGGATAACCCTACGTCACCCTGTCAACTAAATTCAGGAAACCGAGTTCCAAATTTTCAGAGACAATTGTGCAGCAAGGAAATAACTGCTATCTAGTGTGACACCACGGCTTAATAGTTAGCATTGCTGCCTCACAGTGCCAGGGACCACAGTTCAATTCCACCCTTTGGTGACTGTCTGTGTGGACATCCTCCCTGTGTCCATGTAGGTTTTCTCCCACAGTCCAAAGATGCGCAGGTTAGTGGATTGGTCATGGGAAATTCAGGGTTAGGATAGGGAGGTGAGTCTGGGTGGGATGCTGTTTGGAGCGGTCAATGTGGCCTTGATGGGCTGAATGGCCTGCTCCCACACTAGGGATTCTATGATCTGCATCTCTCTGTATGCTTATTAGCTCAAAAGGTATGACTAGCGTGTATGTTCTTATGTTTCCTACTGGTTTAGCTTTTTTAATGGAATAAATATTGGAATCACACAATGAATTTTGAGATTCCTTGGATTTACTCTCTGGTTAAGGTACTGCTAGTGTGGCAATGATAGGTTTCCCCCCTTAGTCCATATACAGGTACATAGAAGATAGAACATAGAAAATTACAGCACAGTACAGGCCCTTCGGCCCTCGATGTTGTGCCGACCTGTCGTACCGATCTCAAGCCCATCTAACCTACACTATTCCATGTACGTCCATATGCTTATCCAATGACGATTTAAATGTACCTAAAGTTGACGAATCTACTACCGTTGCAGGCAAAGCATTCCATTCCCTTACTACACTCTGAGTAAAGAAACTACCTCTGACATCTGTCCTATATCTTTCACCCCTCAATTTAAAGCTGTGCCCCCTCGTGCTCGCCGTCACCATCCTAGGAAAAAGGCTCTCCCTATCCACCCTATCTAACCCTCTGATTATTTTATATGTTGCAATTAAGTCACCTCTCAACTTTCTTCTCTCTAATGAAAACAGCCTCAAGTCCCTCAGCTTTTCCTCGTAAGACCTTCCCTCCATACCAGGCAACATCCTAGTAAATCTCCTCTGCACCCTTTCCAAAGCTTCCACATCCTTCTTATAAGGTATTTTGCTAAACTCTGAGCCATTCTATTTGGGAATTTAAATAATAAGTTCTTTAAATATTGGTGGATAGCTTGTATACCTCTCTATTATAATATTCTGGGTTGCATGGCATAAGTGGCCATGGGGAGCTCTGACTGAGCCCTCCCAGTCTACTAGTTGGCATACTAGCTGCTGCTCCCACTCTAAAATACAGGCCTCCACCTTCCAACTCTCACATATCCCCTTGAGGGTTTGCAGTCATCCTCCAGTCTCGGATGGAGTCACATTGGGAAGAGGTTTCCATGATTTCCAAAGGCAAGTTCCTGCTTTTCAGAACACTACCTTGTATTAGAAGATGCAAAATAGTGTGCTACTGGGCAATCAGAAACAAAAACAGAAATTGCTGGAAAAGCTCAGCAGGTCTGGCAACATCTGCGGAGAGAAATCAGAGTTGATGTTTTGGGTTCAGTTCTGAGGAAGGATCACTGGACATACAGATATACTTAGTCTTGTGCTTCATTGCTAGCAATGCCAATGTTCACTGACCTGTGAAATTCTACAGATCCTCCCTTGCACACTATGCCAACAAAGCTGCAAAATCCAGATTAGAGCTAGTCACTCATTTACATCGTGGTAGCATGCAGAGGATAAGAATATTACAAATATAAAAACAAGGCCATGCAGATTAAAGACAAATTCACCACAGGTAGAATAATGGAAAGATCAACCTTCTGACAGCAGGAGAAGGATTTTACTGAGGATGGGTTCCTCCTTCACCGCAGACACTAAGGTCGGTTCAGCCCTCACCTCTTCCTGAATCTTAGAGTCGGCATTTTCTCCATGCCCCTGAACCCCTCTCATCTGACTTGGCCATGTTTTAGTTTTCCTTACCTTGTGTATTTCTGTTTTGTTCCTGCAGAGGCTTTGCAGTTATTTTGATGTATTTGTTCTGCTGTTGACCAGTTTGATTTCTCTTTATTCCAGTATTATGTGTATGAGTTTGGACAGTGTGGTGTTCTCCAGCGCCCTCGACAGATTTACCCTTTCTCAATTGTAGCATTTCAATACTCTGACGACAAATGTGTGATGGTAGAGTCAGTGAAGACTGAGCTGTAAGTTGCGTTTCTGACCCTTCAACATCATGCTATTTTTTGTTTTACCATCTACTGATGATTGTTAAAACTTATCTGATGGCATCTAATTGTTTCTTTCTCACTTTTCTCCTGCACAGTTTCATTCCTGAAATTCAAGGTAAACTCAACTTGGTGATAAGATTTGATGGGTTTCTTCATTTTGGAAGTGCACTACATAAAAGCAAAATGTTTCAGTTATTTAATTTTAGTTAGTAGTGGAATCAAGGACTCGTGGGGAGAAAGCTAGGAAACTGGAGTTGAGGATCAGATCAGCCATGGTCTAATTGAATAACAGAGCAGACTGGCATACTCAGCCCCTGCAACTTATAAAGTCATCAAGTCATAGAGTTGTACAGCATGGAAGCAGGCTGTTCTGTCCAACTCATCCATGCTGACCAGATATCCTAACTGATCTAGTCCCATTGGCCATCATTTGGCCCATATCACTATAAATCCTCCCTATTCATGTACTTAAAAAGATGCCTTTTAAATGCTGTAATTGTCCCTGCCTCCACCACTTCCTTTGGTTGCTTGTTAGAATGTATCACATGGCCAGCACATTTTATGATTTTTACTTTTAATTCTAATATCAGTGATCTGACGTAAGGAAGCCTGTGTATGACATCGATTGGCTTAAGAGTAAATGGATTTTTAAATTTTGTAATATTTTGTAACATTGTGTGTATTTTTGTTTCAATGACCCATTAAACATCAAAGAGTGATGTGAGAGTAAGATCAACAGCTGATTTTGTCAGTTCCTCCTAATTCAGAATGGCTGAAGGGATTAGGAGTGGCAAACTGGTTTTAAAAATATAGTTCCAAGAGAGGAAACTGAGTACGAGTTAGAGGGGCTTTTCATGAGCAGGTGGCAGTGTCTGTGGCATTCTGGCTCAGAACTGCTCTAGCTCCCGTACATCAGTTATGGAGAGATCTGACAAAAAGCAGTGACACTAAAATTTGTAGAAAAGCAACAGTAAAATAAGAAGTGCAGTAATTCTGAGGAACAAAAGAAGCAGCAAGAGGACACAGGGGGTGGCAGTCGAAAAAGAGCCCAGTTGAATTCAGTACATCTAAATGTGAGGTGGCACCTTGATGGTTATACAAATCAAAAGTAAATTGTTCTACGTTGAAAGAGGGAGATTTGGGAGAGATGAGAAAATGAATGTGAGAATTCACCTTGACAAGTGGAAAGATGTTTGTTTTGGGGAAAAATAACAAAATTCTGACAGTGAATTAGAGTTTTTTTGTTGATTTTGATAAATATGTTTCAAGTGGTGAAGACATAGCTCATACACTTTTATAAGATATAGGGGGCAGAATTAGGCCATTCGGCCCATGAATTCAGCTCCTCCATTCGAAAATGGCTGATATGCTCCTTACCCCCATTTTCCTGCCTTGTCCCCATAACTCTTCAAAAAAAACCTACTACCAATTTGTCTTAACTCCTCCTTAAATTTACTCACTGACCTAGCATCCACTGCACTTTGGGGTAATGAATTCTAAAGATTCACAGCCCTTTGGGAGAAATAGTTTCTCTTCAATTCTGTTTTATATTTGCTACCTGTTATCCTAAGTCTATGACACCTTGTCTGAGAATACCCCACAAGAAGAAGCATCTGCTCCACATCTATTTTATCTACACTTTTTATCATCTTGAATATACCTCAATTTGATCTCTCCTCATGCTTCTAAATTCCAGAGAGTACGGGCCTAAACTGTTCAATCTCTCTTCGTATTACAAGCCCCTCATCTCTGGGATCAGTCGAGTGAACCTCTTCTGAAATGCCTTCAATGCCACCACATCCTTCTTCAAATAAGGGGACAATACTCCAGGTATGGTCTCACCAATGTCTTGTACAGTTGCAACAATACTTCCTTACCTTCATATTCTATTCCTTTAGCTGTAAAAGCCAACATTCCATTCTTTTTATTATCTGCTGCACCTGCATTCTAGTTTTCTGTGACTCATGAACAAGGACACCCAGATCCCTACGCACCAGAGCACCCTGAATCTCTCCCCATTTAGATAATAGGTCACATTCCTATTTTTCTGACCAAAATGCATGACCTCACACTTATCCACATTAAACTCATCTGCCACATTTTGGCTCAGTCTCCTATCTACATCCATTTGTTAGGTTCTTATTTCCTCATTGCAGTTGACTGTCCCACCTATTTTAGTGTCATCTGCAAATTTGGCTACAGAGTCTTCAATCCCTGTATCCAAGTTGTTAATGTAGATTGTAAAATAGCTGGGGTCCAAGGATCAAACCTTGTGGCACTCTTGAGTTCCTTCTTGCCATCCAGAGAAAAACCCATTTATCTCGAATCTGTCTTCTGTCCATCAGCTGGTCACCTATCCAAGCTAATAAATTACACCAATCCCATATGATCCAGCCTTGTGAATTAACTTTTTTGTGTGGCGCCTTATTAACTGAGACAAGAGAGCATCTTCTATGGTTGATGGGCCTAAATGCAAGAGTAATTCTTTATCTTTAGGATTTAATGGAAGAAATTTAGAACAGAGAATAGAGGACATATTTTACGATAGAGGTTTGCCTATTAAGGAAATCAGAGGAATTTCTTGTCTCACAGTTGTTAATCTTTGGAATTCTCTATTCTAGGGACCTGTGGAGGGTGGTCATCGAATAAATTCAAGGCTGAAATAGACAGGTGTTTGAACTATGGGGAAATCTAGGATTATGGGCAACAGGCAGGAAAGTTAAACTGAGATCATGATCAGGTCAGCCTCAATTTCATCGTAGGCTTGAGAGGGCTGAATACTCTACTCCTGCTCTGATATTTCATGTTTTTATATGGAAATATTTTAGAGAAAGGGTGTGGAACATGGTCAGATGTTGATAATTGAAGCAGAGGTCTTAACTAATTTAAAGAATAGGCCAGACGGTTTAAAGGAAAAACAGGGATAATGACACAGTGAGAACAAGGTATGCGCACAGAATTTAAGTATTTCTCATGTATGATGTAAAACCAGCATGGACTCGTTGGACCAAAAGCCTGTTCCCACATTATACTTTCAATGTAATCTTTTCATTTGTTTATAAATATTCCTAAATATTCTAGCAGTAAATTTCTGCTCTGCTGTGTTATATACTTAGTTTTAATTATTTTCAATTTTTGAAATTCTAGAACAAAAAGCATTTGAGTTATTGGGCTAGACCAAATATCCTTTCCCTGTGTTTTTGTTTCTACCATTCTTTTGGCTATCTGGACTATTCAAGGAGTGTGATACATAAGTGGATGACCTGTTTATATGAAGTTATGTTTTACAAGACTCCTTGTTGGTTTTAATCTTAACACTTCATATTTTGGCAGTGGAGTACTATCCTTGGAAAGGACAACTTACCAACAGAGGCAAAGTGATCAGTGTAGCTCTGAAATCAAATGGCAGTCCATTGTTGCCAGTCGTTTTGTAAGTCTGCCCTTTTAATATGTTGTCAATCCCTCCCTAAGTCTCTACCCCCACTCTCCTCCAGGGCAGTTCTTAAAACATGCCTCTGCCTTAGTGTCATCTTGCATGGCTTCCACATTAATTTTGATTGTATTCCCATGAAGTAATTTTGGGATTCTACTACGTTATAAACTCTACATAAATGCATATTGTTATATTTGTCCATCTATTATGATTAAGTGTACAATATAATGATGGGGAGAAAACTTGGGTTTGTTTTTAATGGGCACATTGCTATCAGAATTCATACTGGATACATGAACCGGTTCTAATCACCTTACGCTAAATAAAAACCTTTTGGCCATGAGGTACGGGCAAATTTATCTCCTGGCTTTGCAGAGCCACTGTGTAAATAGTTGCCTAGGAATACTGTATTAATAAACTTCTGCTTATAGGACACCTCCAGAAGTCTTTTATTTTTGTCCCTGATGTGTTATGTACTTTTTCCCCTATCCCCCCTTCAAAAATAGATGGTTTTGAGATGTGGACGTTGCCAACAGGGAAAGTGCTCATTGCTGATCCCTAATTGCCCTCGAGGTGATGACCCCTTTGCTTGAACTGCTGCAGACCATGTTATGTCGGCACATCCGCAGCGTTTTATTTTTCTTTATCAGTTTGATATAACTGAGTGACCTGCCAAGCCATTTTTAAAATATTCTTTCGTAGGATGTGGGCATTACTGGCAAGGTCAGCATTTGTAGCCTGTCCATAATTGCTCTTGAACTGACTTGTTTGTGACATCACTTGGGAGGGCTTTTAAGAGTCACCTGCATTACAATGGTTTTGGAGTCACATGTAGGCCAGGCCAGGTTCCTTGCCTAATAGGAATTTATACACTAGAAAGCTGTTTACAACAATCGATGAAAGTTTAAGTTTCACGGTCACTATGACTGAGACTAGCTTTGTATTCCAGATTCGTTAATTGAATTTAAATTCCACTGACTGCTGTTTTAGGATTTGAACCCATGGTCACAAAGCCTTAGCCTGGGTTTCAGTATTATGATGTTGTGACCATTACACTGTCTCCCCTTTCAGTGGGTGGTGCTATAGATTTGGAATCACATGCAGACCAGACCAGGACACAAGACTTCCTCTCCTAATAGACATTAGTGAACCAGATGGGTTTTTCATGAGGAAATCTGGAATAAAAAGCTAGTCTCTCATCATTAGTTGAATTTAACTTCCCCAGCTGTCATGGTGGGATATGTTCACCAAAGCATTAGCTCTGGTCTCTGGATATCCAGATTGTAGCAACATTTCTAGTCCATATTGATATTAATAGTGTATTGTAAAAGTACTGGTCTACAGTAACATTATCAGTCTATAATAATATTAACAGTATATGGTAACATTACCAGACCATAGTAACGTCAGCAGCCTGTAGTAACATTACCGAACTATTATAACATTACTGGTCCTTAATAGCATTAACAATGTATATAGAACATAGAACATTACAGCACAGTACAGGCCTTTCGGCCCTCGATGTTGTGCCGACCTGTCATGCCGTTCTCAAGCCCATCTAACCTACACTATTCCATGTACGTCCATATGCTTGTCCAATGACAACTTAAATGTACCCAAAGTTGGCGAATCTACTACTGTTGCAGGCAAAGCATTCCATTCCCTTACTACTCTCTGAGTAAAGACACTACCTCTGACATCTGTCCTATGTCTTTCACCCCTCAATTTAAAGCTATGCCCCCTCGTGCTCGCCGTCACCATCCTAGGAAAAAGGCTCTCCCTATCCACCCTATCTAACCCTCTGATTATTTTATATGTTTCAATTAAGTCACCTCTCAACCTTCTCTCTAATGAAAACAGCCTCAAGTCCCTTAGCCTATCCTCGTAATACCTTCCCTCCATACCAGACAACACCCTAGTAAATCTCCTCTGCACCCTTTCCAAAGCTTCCGCATCCTTCTTATAATGCGGTGACCAGAACTACACAATACTCCAAGTGCGGCCGCACCAGAGTTTTGTACAGCTTCACCATAACCTCTTGGTTCCGGAACTCGATCCCTCTATTAATAAAAGCTAAAACGCTGTATGCCTTCTTAACAGCCCTGTCAATCTGGGTGGCAACTTTCAAGGATCTGTGTACATGGACACCGAGATCTCTCTGCTCATCTACACTACTAAGAATCTTACCATTAGCCCTGTACTTTGCCTTCCGGTTACTCCTACCAAAGTGCATCACCTCACACTTGTCTGCATTAAACTCCATTTGCCACCTCTCAGCCCAGCTCTGCAGCTTATCTATGTCTCTCTGCAACCTATAGCATCCTTCGTCACTATCCACAACTCCACCAACCTTAGTGTCGTCTGCAAATTTACTAACCCATCCTTCTACGCCCTCATCCAGGTCACTTATAAAAATGACAAACAGCAGTGGACCCAACACCGACCCTTCCGGTACACCACTAGTAACTGGTCTCCAGGATGAACATTTCCCATCAACTACCACCCTCTGTCTTCTTTCAGCAAGCCAATTTCTGATCCAAACTGCTTTATCTCCCACAATTCCATTCCTCCGCATTTTGTACAATAGCCTATTGTGGGGAACCTTATCGAACGCCTTGCTGAAATCCATATACACCCCATCAACCGGTTTACTCTCATCTGCCTGTTTGGTCACCTTCTCAAAGAACTCAATAAGGTTTGTGAGGCACGACCTTCCCATCACACAACTGTGCTGACTATCCCTAATCAATTTATTCTTTTCTAGATGATTATAAATCCTATCCCTTATAACCTTTTCCAACACTTTACCAACATCTGAGGTAAGGCTCACTGGTCTATAATTACCAGGGTTGTCTCTACTCCCCTTTTTGAACAGGGGAACCACATTTGCTATCCTCCAGTCATCTGGCACTATTCCTGTAGACAATGACGAGTTAAAGATCAATGCCAAAGGCTCGTCAATCTCCTCCCTGGCTTCCCAGAGGATCCGAGGATAAATCCCATCCGGCCCAGGGGACTTATCTATCTTCACCCTCTGAAGGATTTCTAATACCTCTTCCTTGTGAACCTCAATCCCACCTAGTCCAATAGCCTGTATCTCAGTATTCACCTCGACAACATTGTCGTTTTCTGGAGTGAATACTGTTGAAAAATATTGATTTAGCACTTCCCCTATCTCATCTGACTCCACACACAACTTCCCACTACTATCCTTGATTGGGCCTAATCTTACTTTCGTCATTCTTTTATTCCTTAAATACCTATAGAAAGCCTTAGGGTTTACCCTGATCCTATCCGCCAACAACTTCTCATGTCTCCTCCTGGCTCTTCTGAGCTCCCTCTTTAGGTCTTTCCTGGCTACCTCGTAGCCCTCAAGTGCTCTAACTGAGCCTTCACATCTCATCCTAACATTACAAGTCTGTATTGATAATAACAGTGTATAGTAACATTACTGGTCTACACTAACATTACCGGTTTACACTGACATTGCCAGTCTACAGTAAAATTACCAGTCAATAGAAATATTTGCCATCTACAGTAAAATTACCAATGTGCTACTTTCTCCTTGGAATTTTCTTGACCATTCCAAGTAGCTAAATTCCCAGGTGGAATTTCACTTTCTTGCTTTTGCTTCCCAAACAATGTTTCGCTGAAGCGCTGTTTGGTTATTATGAGGTATCTTCCTAATTGGGGAGACAGCAGGAAATTAGTCAAGTCCTGTGTTGAACTGGTTGACATTTCAGATCCATTGAACAATGCTGTAAAAATGTTTGAATTGCAATTCAGCATTAGTTTGTGCACTATGGCTTGGCTAATCATGCAGCTGTGCTGAATGTGGCAGTACACGAAAGCAGGATGTCAGGAGAAGGTTGTAAATGGAATTATTGTTTCCAGAGTGACCATCACAACTGTTTCTAGCAATTCCTTCAAACTCTGACTTGGTGCTTGATTACTACTGTTTTGTCTGATATTCATTAGATCATTAACTAGTTCTTAAAATATATGTTTTTCTGTTTGTAGACATTGCTGGCTTGGCCAGTATTTACTGCCCATCCCTTACTAACCTTGGGGACACGGTGGTGAATGGTCTCCTTCAACCGCTGCAGTCCTTGCTGTGGGCACCCCCATAATGTTAGGGTAGAGGTTCTAGGATTTTGACTGAGTGGCAGTGAAGGACCAGTCCATATGCCAGGATGGTGCGTGGTTTGCAGAAGAACTTGCAGGTGGTTAATGTTTAAATGCATCTGCTGCCCTTGTTATAAAATCATTGAATTTTGCAGTACAGAAGGAGGCCATTTGATTCACTTTGTCTGTATCAACTCCCAGAACAGCTACTTAGGTTGTCCCACTCTCCTTTTCTATCTCCATTGCTCTCTAAGTTCATCACATTCAAATGTGTATCCATCAGCTGTCTATAGTAACATTACCAGACTATTATAACATTTATCCGTCTTTAATAGTTGAGATAGCAAGAACTGTAGATGCTGGAGTCAGAGGTAACAAGGTGTGGAGCTGGATGAACACAGCAGGTCCGGCAGCATGAGAAGAACAGTAAAGTTGACATTTTGGGTCAGATCCTTCCTCAGAAATCTTCAGAAATTTCTGAAGAAGGATCCCGACCCAAGATTCCTCCAGCTCCACACTTTTTGTTACAGTCTGTAGTAATGTTATTTGAAACCTCCTATGGAATCAGCCTCCACCACATTTCCAAATCCTGACAACTCTGAGTAAAGAAGTTTCTCGTCATCTCACCCTCTTGTTGGCAATCTTTAAATTGTGATCCCTAGTCACTGACAACTAGTTGAAACAGAAGATCCTTCTTTACCCTGTCAAAATTATTCATAATTTTCTCCGCTTCAAGGAGAATAGCTCAATTTCTCTATTCTCTTCCTGTTTCTAAAACCTCTCATTCCTGATATCATTTGGGTGTATCTCCTTTGCTCTCTCCAGGGCTCCTTCCTGAAATAATAGAACACAACACTGAAGTAACATCACTGCTTTTCTATTCTATGACTCTGTTTATAAACCCAAGGACCCTATAAGCCTTATTAATAACCATTTCAGCTTGCCTGGCCACCTTCAGAGAATCATGTATGTGAACCCTGAGGTCCCTCTGCTCTTGTACTCACCTCAAAGTTAAACCATTGAGCCTGTATTGTCTCTCCATGTTTCTTCTACCAAAATGCATTATCTCACATTTCTCTGCATTAAAATTAATTTGCCAGGTGTCTGCCCATTTTGGCCAACTTGTCAAATGTCCCTCTGAAGCTGTTCAGCATCATCTTTACAATTCACGGTTCTCCTGAGCTTAGTACTATCTGCAAAATTAGAGATTTTTCTCTCAATACCTATCTCCTAATTGTTTATATAAATCAGAAGAGGCAAGGCTTCCAAAGCTGATCCATGGGAAAAACCACTTTCAACTCATCTCCAGTCTGAGAAATGCCATTCTATACCTACCCTTTGTTTCTTTATATTTTAGCCAACTTCTAATCTCTGCTGCCTAGGACCCATCAATCCCAAACAATTCTAAGCTGCCACATGGCACCCTATGAAATGTTTAATAAAGTCCAAATATACAAAATTCACAGCACTACCCTCATCCACTGCCTGTGTCACCTCGTCAAAAAACTCAATTAAATTTGTCAGACGTGATCTGTCCTTGACAAAGACTTGTTGACAGTCTTTTTCTCAAAATGCATTTTATTCTGTGTTATGGCCTCACTCCGTTTTCCTACAACTGATGTCAAGCTGACAGGCCTATAGTTTCCCTTTCTGTTCTAACAGTCACTGGACCTGCTTTGTCTCCACAGCTGCCAGATCTGCTGAGATTTTCCAGCAATTTCATGATTTTGTTTCAGATTTCCAGCATCCGCAGTTCTTGCAGTCTTTTTTTCTGTTGTTTCCTGTGTTATCCTTTGCTCCCTTTTTAAACAATGGCATCACGTTTGCAATCCTCCATTCCCCCAGGACTTGATTGTAGAGATCATGGGCATGGAAGGTGCTGTTGAAGGAGATGGATGATCCTGACCCCAGAATGTCAGTTACACAAATAACTGCACAGAGGCCAGGATCCTATCACCAAGTCATCTTTTAGTTACACAGCACAGTATATGGACTCTGACCACCTAGCTCAGAGCCAGTCCTTCGAGTGAGGAAGGTCTGTGAATCTTCTGTCAGCCAAACTGTCTCAGGTTAACAATCTCAATCAAGGATCTCATTGTCAGAGATCCACCTGGCCTTTGTTCCAATGACCTACAGTTACGAAGAGAGATAACTGCATTGGTAGTGACCCTGTTGCCATATGAATTGAAGCTCTTCCTATGTCATTTTGGGAGAGGTTTTTGGAGCTTCTGCATTGAGTCCTGTAGGTATTGAACATGCAACGTGCTGCAAGGATATCAGTATTGCTGGGACCAATGCATGCTCAGTCCCTGTATGTGTGTAGTCTCAGCTATCAAACTCACAGCCTCCTGACACTATGCCACAATGTGGAGGATTGCTAAATTAGTGTGCAAAAGGTTATTCTGATCAATGATAGTAATAGGACACAATGAAGAGTTAATTGAAATTTACAGACATCTTTGTACATGTGGATTTTTTTTCTACATACATCTTTTGATTCTGATTTTTTGTAAGTGTCCATTTCTGAAAGAATATTTAAATATGTTATGAGGCTTGAGCATTGAAATTAATGCTGGCATTTGAGTGCTGTACTTTGCTGTCAGAGGTGCCCTTGTTTGGTTGAGACATTTAAACAAGGATCCTGTTCCGTATTGGGTGGGCAGAAAAGATCCCATGGTGATATGGTATCCCCAGTTAACATAACTGAAAGTTATGGTCGTAACCGCATTACTTGTTGCCTTGCTCCAATTGTACAGGACATAAGCCAGACCACACCTATGAAACTGCAGTTTAAAAGTCTGTAGCGGGAGGACTCATAACCTATAGAATTCAAATAGGACTAGAAATTGTGTACACAGGAAGGGTTTTCTGGATTACAAAGGAGTCCAGAACCAGGAATCACAGTCTAAGGATATGGGCTAAGCCATTTTGGACTGAGATGAGGAGAAATTGCTTCACCCAGAGAGTGTTGAGCCTGTGGAATTTGTGCTACAGAATGCATTCGAGGCCAAAACATTCATAGTTTTTAAAGAGGAGTTAGATACTATTCTTCAGACTAAAGGGATCAAAGAGTATGGGGAGAAGGTGGGAACAGGGTTCGGAGTGGAATGATCAGCCATGATCATGTTGAATGGCAGAGCAGGTTCAAAGCGCTGAATAGCTTTGTGCTCCTGTTTTCTCTGTTTCTGTACTTGTTAAGGAAGTTTGCTATATGCAAATTTCTGCATTTTCTGCAGTTTGACAAGTTTTTCATTCGGTATAAAGCTCTTTGAGATGTCTGGTAATTGTGAAAAATGCTAAATAAATGCAAGATAACCAGGTTTAGAGCTGGATGAACACAACAGGCCAAGCAGCATCATAGGAGCAGGAAAGCTGACGTTTTGGGCTTAAGAAGGGTCTAGGCCCAAAACTTTATGATGCTGCTTGGCCTGCTGTGTTCACCAGCTCTACACCTGTTATCTCAGATTCTCCAGCATCTGCAGTTCCTACTATCTCTGAAAAAAAATGCAAGTGATTTTTTAATATTAAAGTACATATTAGATTGTAATTAGACTACACTACTGAGCAAGGTGTAATGACTCCCTCTTGTGGAAAGTTGGTCCCCAATTCACACCAGCACCATGGACAATGAGGATAGTATCACAATTACCATTTTCAACCCATAGGTTGGAAAAGAACAAACCAGACTACTTGTTTCAACATTTTGATGGAGAATTCTTTTCCTTGGATTTGGAAAAAGCCACTTTCCATTTCACAAGACATGTTTGAGGAGCAGGGTCCAACTTCGGAGTCAGTTATCTCTGTCAGCCCCACTGTTGAGGCATCATGTTGAATGGTCTAGCAGTCATTGGGCATGAGCTATTTTGCCCCTATTTCTTATGCCCTTGTCTGCCCAGTTCCTTTAGCCTTCAAATTGCCATCTTGAAGTGGCTGATCAGAGACAATGTCAGATACCTCCATCCTGCCATCCCCACCAGCTCTCCTCTGTCCATGAAGCTCCAGTCTGTACAAGAAGAATTGCATGTTTGAGTGTAGATAAACTTCACAAAGTGCTGTGCAGTTTGTGAATGATTTGCAACAGAGAAGTGCCATGCAGATCGGCCTGTTGCATTTTCTGCAAAAGATAACATATTGATTATGCTTCACTTCTGCTAAGTATTAACATTTTTCATCTGCTGTATCTTTTTGCTTAGACCAACAAAGCTTGAAATTGAGTACATGATGAGTATTGGCGATCTACAAAGCAAACTACCTCAGGGTGTTTTTGAAAAAGAAAATTACAAATTTAAAGAAGGTAATTAAATTTGATCAGCGCCACATGTTAAGCTACACTAAGATGTTTGGCTGAAAAATTGATCTACTGTTTCTGCTTTTTCCTCAGTTTGCTTGGAAGGTTTATATTGCAGTTGGTATGAACTGGTGGCAGACTTAGAGAGAGGAGAAGCTACTTGGCTGGATCCTTTGATAAATAATTTGGAGGAAAAGAGGCTGGTAAGAGTTGGACACACTTGTGATCATTGTGTGCTGCAGGGATTTGGTTGTTCTCCACTTTGGATAGATAATGACAATTTCACCTCTGGGGATTTATGAGCTCTGATGGTGCTAATGTGTTGCAGGAGCGCTGCATTGCTGGAACTTTGATATTTCAAGTCAAATGTTCATCTGAAGCCCTGTTAGTTATTGGTATTAATTCTGTTTTATTGTATGCTAGTGGAAGGTATTAGGGTTTCACATGAGCACATATGAAGAGATGGCACGGTGGCTTGGCAGTTAGCACTGCCGCCTCACAGCACCAGATACCTGGGTGCCCTGGTTTTCTCCCAAAGATGTTCTTTGTCCATAGGTGGAGTAGTCATGCCAAATTGCCCATAGTGTCCAGGAGTAGGTGCATTAGCCAGGGGATATACAAGGATAGGGTAGAGGGATGAGTCTGTATGGGATGCTCTTAGAGAGTTGGTGTGGACTTGTTGGGCCGAATGGCCTGTCTCCACACTGTAGGGATACTAAGCAGACAGTTGTGACCATTGGCATCCTTGGAATGGAGTCCATTATTCAACTCCATAATGGAATTTTATCTTGAATTGCTAACAAAAAACATTTGACTTTTGTTGCAGTGCTCCTATAAGGGTCAGTACCTTTTAAAACTTGGTTTAATAATTTAAAGTTGCTTTAGGAAAGTACAGTCACTTGCGGAAATAATTTTGCGGCTGATTTAGAAAGGAGCTTGTCATGTTCCACACTGTCAGTTTTAAGAAAATATTTTATTCATTCATGGGTGTGGGCATCTCTGGCCAGGTCAGCATTTAAGTGTCAGCCAAGTTATTGTGGGTCTGGAGTCACATGCAGGTCAGACCAACAGTTTACTTTCCTAATGGACATGAGTGAACCAGATGGGTTTTTCTTGACAATGGTTTCATGATCATTTCCAGACTCTTAATTCCAGATTATTATTGAATTCAAATTCCACCATTTGCTGTTTCAGGATTTGGACCTGGGTCCCAATTCCATCCCCTATTCCCAATTCCTCCGCCTCCGCCGCATCTGCTCCCACGATGAGGCATTCCACTCCCGCATATCCCAGATGTCCAAGTTCTTCAAGGACCGCAACTCCCCCCCCCCCCCCCACAGCAGTCGAGAGCGCCCTTGACCACGTCTCCCGCATTTCCCGCAACACATCCCTCACACCCCGCCCCTGCCACAACCGCCCAAAGAGGATCCCCCTCGTTCTTTCACACCACCCGACCAACCTCCGGATACAACGCATCATCCTCCGACACTTCCGCCATCTACAATCCGACCCCACCACCCAAGACATTTTTCCATCCCCACCCTTGTCTGCTTTCCAGAGAGACCACTCTCTCCGTGACTCCCTTGTTCGCTCCACCCTGCCCTCCAACCCCACCACACCCGACACCTTCCCCTGCAACCGCAGGAAATGCTACACTTGCCCCCACACCTCCTCCTTCACCCCTATCCCAGGCCCCAAGATGACTTTCCATATTAAGCAGAGGTTCACCTGCACATCTGCCAATGTGGTATACTGCATCCATTGTACCCAGTGTGGCTCCCTCTACATTGGGGAAACCAAGCGGAGGCTTGGGGACCGCTTTGCAGAACACCTCCGCGCGGTTCGCAATAAACAACTGCACCTCCCAGTCGCAAACCATTTCCACTCCCCCTCCCATTCTTTAGATGACATGTCCATCATGGGCCTCCTGCAGTGCCACAATGATGCCACCCGAAGGTTGCAGGAACAGCAACTCATATTCCGCTTGGGAACCCTGCAGCCCAATGGTATCAATGTGGACTTCACCAGCTTCAAAATCTCCCCTTCCCCCACCGCATCCCAAAACCAGCCCAGTTCGTCCCCTCCCCCCACTGCACCACACAATCAGCCCAGCTCTTCCCCTCCACCCACTGCATCCCAAAACCAGTCCAGCCTGTCTCTGCCTCCCTAACCTGTTCTTCCTCTCACCCATCCCTTCCTCCCACCCCAAGCCGCACCCCCATCTACCTACTAACCTCATCCCACCTCCTTGACCTGCCCGTCTTCCCTGGACTGACCTATCACCTCCCCACCTATACTCTCCTCTCCACCTATCTTCTTTTCTCTCCATCTTCGGTCCGCCTCCCCCTCTCTTCCTATTTATTCCAGAACCCTCACCCCATCCCCCTCTCTGATGAAGGGCCTAGGCCCGAAACGTCAGCTTTTGTGCTCCTGAGATGCTGCTTGGCCTGCTGTATTCATCCAGCTTCACACTTTATTGTCTTGGATTCTCCAGCATCTGCAGTTCCCATTATCTCTCTCCCCAGGACATTACCTGGGCCTGGTTTCACTGTTTGGGGATTTTTGAACCGGGGATGTAGTTTAAAATTTAGGCCCAGGCCATTCAGGAGAGATGCTAGGAAACACTTCTACATAAAAAGAGTGGTGGAGATTTAGAACTCTCTTCCACAAATAGCAGTTGATGTGAAATCAGAGGTTAATTTTACTTCTGAGCTAGATAATTTTTTGTTAAGTAAAGGTATTAAGCGCTGTGTGTTAAAGGCAGGAAGTTAAAACACAGACCAATCATGACCTCCGTTGAAAAAAAGTACTGAAAGAACTGCGTATTCTGTAAATCAGGAACAAAAATATAGTTGCTGGAAAAGCCCAGCAGGCCTGGCAACATCTGTGAAGGGAAAAACACAGTTAATGTTTTGGGTCCAGTGACCCTTCCTCAGAACTCTCATTGAATGTTGGAACAGGTTTGAGGGGCTGAATATCATGCTCCTGCTGCTGTGTTTCCAGTGAGCCTGCCAACGTTTGTTTTTCAACCAGTGCCAGCCAACCAAACACAGATGCAGTGTTTCCTTATGATGCACCAGTTGAACAATTCTCCTGGAGGTGAGTAGCTTTAAGAGTGCCATAGGCTGCTTGTGGAATTAGGAGAGGTCCCTCCCCAGACACGAGACGGGGGCATCATAGCTACGGTACTGGATTGGACACTGCAGCTTGGGGAACTTGTGTCTCTGATCTGTCCTTACTTGCAGTCCCACTCTTCTCCCTGGTGGCTGATGGCAGGAGCCCAATGCACATTCTCAGAGCAAACCTCAGAGGCAAAGAGGTGGTTCCCACTGGTCTCCCACATTGCTCAACTGGAAATACAGGATGCAACAGAAGCAGTGAAAGAACGGGACAGTCCTGTACAACATGAGACAACTAGTCACCCTGCAGTTAGGGATGGACAATAAATGCTGGCCTAACCAGTGACACCGTTATCCCATTAATGAGTAAAACAAAAAGGCCGTGGACCTAAAGTTGTTGGCAAAAGATTGTGAAGTAAAGGGAAGGAAATGTTTTCTCCGGATCAGGATGCACCAGCTAAAGATACATTGGGCACTGACTCAAAGAATTTTGGAAGGGTGTTGGTCAGGGACTTGACGCTGTGGGACATTAGAGGGTAATGGTTAAGCAGGGATATGGGACTACTCCATTAACAGGCATGATGGGCTTTGTGGTCCCATTGTTGCCCGGATTTTCTATGATTCTGAATGTAAGATGAATGAAATGATTCAGTTCACATTGGGACCTCCAGGGCTGCACAGTGGCTCAGTGGTTAGCACTGGTGTCTCACTGTACTGGGGACCTGATTTCAGTTCCACCCTCAGGTGGCCTGTGGAGTTTACATATTCTCCTTGCGTCTACGTCCGTTCCTCCAACAGCCCAAAGTTGTGCAGGCAAGGTGAATTGGCCGTGCTAAATTGACCATTGTGTCCAGGGATATGCAGGTTAGGTGGATTGGCCATTATTATGGGATGTGCAGGATAGGTGGATTGGCCATTATGATGGGATGTGCAGGATAGGTGGATTGACCATGGGAAATGCAGGGGTTACAGGGATAGGGTCGGAGGGTGAGTCTGGGTGGGATGCTCTTTGGAGTGGACTCAATGGACTGAATGGCCTGCTTCCACACTGTAGGGATTCTGTGAAATTATTCAGCAGTGCTGACCAGACTGACAGTCATGTTCTGCTATTTTACTGAGAATGAAAATGCTGAATTCTGCTGATTGCCTTCATAAAGCACTCATTACTTGTGCAATTCAGTCTCTTGCCAAATAACTTCCAGGCCAAGGAGACTGGTGAAGGCAAGCACAGCAGACTTTTACACTATTATATTCCCTTTTCAAAATGGCATTAAGGATGTTGTGAAACTTGAAAGGGTTCAGAAAAGATTTTACAAGGATGTTGCCAGGGTTAGAGGTTTTGAGATCTGGGCAGAGGCTGGTGTATCACTGTACTGGGGACCTGGCTTCAATTCTACCCGCAGGGGAACTGCAGAGTTTGCATATTCTCTCTGCGTCTACATCACTTTCCTCCAACAGTCCAAAGTTAGGCCAGCCAGGTGAATTGGAGCATTGGAGACTGAGGGTTGAACTTGTAGAGGTTTATAAAATCATGAGGGGCATGGATAAGGTGAATGGCCAAGGACTTTTCCTCAGGGTGGGAATGTCTAAAAATTAGAGGGCGTAGGTTTAAGGTGTGAGGGGAAAGATTTAAAAGGGACCTTAGGAGCAACATTTTCATTCAAAGGGTGGTGCGTGTATGGTACGAGCTGTGAGAGGAAGCGTTGGAGGCTGACACAATTAGAACATTTAAAAGGCATCTGGATGGGTACATGAATAGGAACGGTTTAGAGGGATATGGGACAAGTACTGGCAAATGAGACTAAATTTATTTAGGATATCTGGTCAGTGTAGACAAGTTGGGCCGAAGGGTCTGTTTCCATGCTGTATATCTCTTTGACTATAAACAAACACAATGAGAAAAACCCATTTTCTCAGATGAGTTTCTGCAGAAGCTGCGCATTATCCCGTAACTATTCTGAATTGTCTGTAACTTATAGTTAAAGTTTTGGTGTTCTTTCTCTAAGATTTCTGGTATTTTTTGTTATATTCAAGATGCTGTCTAAATATAAGTCCTTGTTTATCTCGAGTAAGTTTTCAGTCCCCTTTTCCATGTTTGTGTGATTACACGCTTGAAATTTCAGTGGAATTCCTATGTTTGTTTTCTCTCCAGGCAGTTGTAAAGCACTTAAATGATCAGGGGCTACTCATATTGTTCAGCGATTCTGTTTCCAGTCCTACCAATGGTAAGGAAATAGAGAACGTGACAGTTAAATGTTTGAATAACTGAGTTAAGAAATTGTTCTGTTAGGATAATGTATATTTTCTTTCACATCATGTAGGAAGCAGCCAGACTGCTCACGATACAGTGCAGGCTGTGTTCATTTTCAAAACACCCAGAATTTCTCACCTCAAAGGTACCAACTCATTTTTGCTTTCTGTCTTTTGCTCATTATAACGCAGGTCAACCTTTTCTCTGCTCCTCAGGACCAACACTATTATTAAGCTCTTTGGGTGTGATGTTAAGCTTGCTGATAAACCCAATCTATTTTCATTTTCATTGAGTTGCCATTTGATCATTTTCGGTGAATGGTGTGCGTTTAAACATTCACTATCCACCTGAGACAGGATATAAATGAAGACCTTTTGTTCTTTCCCCTGAATAATCACCCACTGCTTTTCTGGAAACATTGCTTCATGCAGTGCATCTGAGCAGCTACCATTCCTCACCCTTGACTTATGTAAGTAATGGCTCCCTCACCTATGAGACAGTGAGAACTGGTTGACCTTTGAACTATAGGAAGATATTGCAGTCCTGCCTAATGCTACCCCTGCTTATTCCCTGCACTTTCCAATTAAGGTTAATGGTTTACAATGTAAGAAGCCATGACTGATATTCCATCCCCTGCTAGGTGACCAGAATAGTTGCGGAAACTGTTGTTGGCTGCAACTGGCATGAAGGGGCCTTTAAGTATGTTCGAGGGTGAGAGATTTTTAATCTGTAAGGGAATTGAGTGTTGTGGGGACAAGGCAGAAATGTGGAGTTGAGGATTATCAGATCAGCTGTGATCTGACTGAATTGAGGGGAAGCACTGATGGGCTGAATGATATGCTTCTGCCGCTATGTCTTCACGTCTAAGCTGAGTTTTGCCTTGACTAACTGAGCCAGTGGGGGCGCTGTTTGTGGAGTGCTCCAAAAAAATTGCTGTGTCCTGATTGGCACATAAGCAGGTATATAGACCAATGGATATCTGAGGAGGTACAGAAGTGTATGCAAGCATTTAGATAACTATGAGATGAATGTGTTGTTTTCAGCTACTTGAATTTCTCATTAATAGGTTCCCAAAAACAATGCAGAATGTATTAAACATTGAGATGTTGATGATATGTTTGTCGTACTTTTGATTTAATGTAGCTTTTTCTCATAATGCAGAAACAAATCGGGTGATACGCACACTTTCCCAGAATAGGATAACTCAGGTGCTTCCTGGTTATACTTACGCTGTGACCACAGGTCTGACATCCACAGACACACCGGCAACTCCATGGAACAAAGTGGTTGAGGATCAACTTGTGGAATATTTCAAAATGACTCCAAAGCAGTCCACACAAACAAGTGTCGCTGTAGGCAATCATTCCCTAATTTCTGTGGGGGCACGGCCAAACAAAGGACAGCCGCCAATTCCTGGACACTCCCAGCAAACCAGACTTTCCCAACTCATCCCTTACTTTGCTGACCCTGCAAGCTACTCACTTCCTGTGTCGAGGGTCTTGAAACTTAAGAGGAATGCCCTCAAGCTTTGCCACAACTCTGGTGGCAGGCCCAAGGTCTTGTGCCATTCTGGTATCTCAGAACCGCAGCCCCCTAATGCTGGGATCCGACGGGTGAAGAGGGCATCAAGAGTCAAAAAAGTTCAAGGAAAAGATGCCCTGCCGGTGAGCTTGCCAGTGCCAAGTGTGCCTTCTCAGCCTGGGATAAGAGTAAAGTCCATGCTGCAGAGCCAAGCAAGTGGTGAACCAGGCAAGACAGTGGGAAGAGTTAACTCGATCAGCAAACCAAATGCGGTGAGCAAAGTCTCAAACAGAGCAAAAAGGAAGCCAGCTAAAGCTCTGCATACCAGTGCATTGAATAAACCGGACACTATCCTCGCAAGCCCCGATCGAGCTGTCAGCAGCAAAACAGCTGGCACCACCTCGGCGAGTTTGGGATATTCCACAAGATCTACTTTAAATAGTAAAAGGACCCTATTGCAGTCAGCCAAAGGTTTCCCTACAGAAACACCCGCCCCACTCGAGGTGAACACAGAGAAACTGAAAGCTGCCACTGTGCTCTCTCAAACCTGTGCAGCAGGAAGAGCAGACAGCAGCTGCATGGACACTGAGATGACTGTGTTGGATAAGGTGCCGAGCCAATGCACTGATACTGGTAAGGGAAACTTCAAATATCCCACCACTGCCAAAAAGCACAGGGGACAGCATTGCACTCCGGTTACATTTCGGTTCTTTTGTGCTAACAATGAATTTAGAACATTGTCTCTCATGAACTTGGGAGGCATATGAAAGAAGGAACAGTTACATACATGCAAAATCATTACTTTATTCAGCATGTATGGCCTGGTCACCAATAATAACAGGGGTTGCTCTCTCATTAAAGAGAGGCAGTGGGTGGTCATTTAACCTGAGGATCACCACACCTCGAGGCAAGGGTGACAAGGAGATTCCTTCATGGTAGCCTCAGCAACTGTAAGAACCACATACTATTGGCCTTACTGACCTGCCACCCAGCTAACTGACCTGGTTATCACTTCAATTAATCATGATCCAACTCACCAAAAAAAGGTCCGCAGAGATAGTGTGAGTGAATGTCTTCCTCACTCAAAAATCTGAAATCTGATATTAGAGTCAGTGTCTTATTATATTAATATCACCTGCTTTTCCTTTTTTGTTTTTTTTCTGTGTTTAGAATCAGAATGCAGACAGAATGTCTCTGTCTCTGTAGGGGTCAGAAATCTTGAAGCCATCTTCAGCTGTTTGCCAAGGAGAACAACTGATCTGTTTATATAGCACCTTTTTAATATAATGAGGTGTTCCAGAGACCACAAAATTTGATATTAAGCCTCATAGAGAAATGGTGGGGCAGGTAACCAAAAGCTTGCTCCAGGAGTTGAGTTTTAAGAATACCTTAAAGGAGGAAAGAGAGAATAAGTTAGACAGAGAGGCTGTTATAGTCCAGGCAGCTGAAGCCACAACCCTCAGAAGGTAGATTCATTAAAATTGGGGAAGTTCAAGATCAGAATCGGAGGAGCACAGAGGGGATTTGGGACTGGAGATGATTAGAGGTTGGGGATGGATGAGGCCATGGAGGGTATTTGAAAACAAAGATGAGAACTCTAAGATGAAAGCAATGCTTCCTTAGGAACCAGTGTATGTCGGTGAGTACACTGGTGATGGGCAAATAATATTTGTTGTGAGTTTGGACATGGGCAGCAAAGGTGTGGATGACCAAATTTAGAACCTGTAAGGCTGACGAATCGAGTCTGAAGCATGGATGAGGGTTTTGCAGTGGATGAACTGACGCAGGGACAGGCTCAGATAATGTTATGGAGAGGTTGTTAGGTAGTCTGGTTTTTGGTTCTAAACACTGTCATAGAATCCCTACAGTGTGAGGGAAGGCCATTTGGCCCATTGAGTCACACTGACCCTCCAAAGGCCAGTCCACCCAAACTTCCTTGCATTTCCCATGGTTATTCCACCTAGCCTGCACACTGTGGGCAATTTAGCATTAGTCCACCTAACCTGCACATCTTTGGATTGTGGGAGGAATCTAGAACACCCGGAAACTCAACACAGACAGTCACCCAAGGGTGGAATTGAACTCCGGGCCCCTGGTGCTGTGAGGCAGCAGAGCTAACGACTGAGCCACCGTGCCAACCCTCAGGATTCAGGATCAAATATGAATCATATTTCATTCAGCTTTGGACAGTTGCCAAGACAGGATGATGCCACTTTCGAGTAGGTCACTGTCAAACCTAGACTGTGCATGGTGATAGACCCAAATGTTTCAGACAGTTACCCAAACAGGAAAGAAGAGTGTGTGGTCTTTCCTGCTTCCTCTTGCATGATACTGTTGCGTAGTTATACGTACGGTTACCCACTTAACCTATTGCAACTGACTTTTCGTAAACCTGTCAGTTTGTGTTACAGGAGTAAATACGCAGCAGGTTTCGCGGTATGGCGTCTGCACCTGGAACATTGTAGGAAACGTCTCTGATAATGAGCCTGCCTCCCTGCAGTCTCTATCCTTGTGTGATGGTTTATGTTTGTTACAAGAGAAGAAAATTCCAGAGTTGGAAAGGCAGGCATCACAGGAAGGTGTCGACAACAAACTGGGGCAAACAGACGCACTAAATATTCTCGCTGACCTCGCAATTAATTCTGCTATCGCGACAGTACCGACCTCTCAGCAGCACAGCACTTTGACGATGCATCAGGCGTCTGTTACTTGTGCCGCCAATGGGAACACATCTGTTGGGAGCAGTGAGCAATTAAATCATTGCTCTAATTTGCTTGACAAACTCAGTGATTGTTTACCGAATACAGAATTAAAGGTACAGAGCATCATGTCGATGGCAGCAGAAAACCACCAAGAAGGTGGTAGAGAAGCCTCTGAAAATTGGCTGCCCCTGCCTTCTGCATCATCAAGTTCAGAGGGTCTTCCTACCGCAGCCCCAGCTTTCGCTGAGCTTGAAACCACCAGGATGCCTAAACCTCAGTCTCGTGTTGCTAGAGATACTGCCTACCGATCCTCAGCCACTCCCCGCACGTCTCACCCCTTGGGAGACCATTCGTATTCTCGGCCACCGAGGCATAGCGAGCCCGTGTGTTCAGCTGTTGCTAACTCTGTGCCAACCGAGAGCGAGCCTGGGATGTGTCAGTACATGTCGCAGCATGGAAAGAATGAGAGGAGAGACTCGGCTGTGTTGGATTTGCAAAACGCAAGCCGTATCTCACAGTCACAGACTGATTTTGGCTCCAAAGATGAGGAAAGAACATTAGTCGGAAGAGTGCTACCTTTCAGACGTGAAGACCCATGTGAGACGAATGATACAAACACGGTGTCAGCTCCAGAAGAGCTGAAGAATAATGGTGCATTGGGAAGATATAGCCAGGTTGCTGATTTTACTGTTGCTGATTCATCGCAGTGCAGGTTTTATGAAGAGTTCCAATGCTCTCGCTGCATATATGAGGAAAAGGACACTATGAAGGTGACATTTGAATGGAAAGGACCATACTTGTACCAGTGGGACAGCAAATATACAAACGATTCACTGGAGAAATCTGTGAATCGGGCTTTACATGGGTAAGTTGTTTATCGCCTTCAGATATGAAGATGTTAATGCCACTACGATTTTCAGTTGTGTTTGATTTTGACTTACAGAAGTCTGTTTATGCCCTTAGTGGGAAAAGATTCCCACCACTTCCCAGCAAGCTCATTTAGGAACACTGGAGTAGGGGTAGGCCATTGTGGGATTGTGTCCAATAATGACCGAGATCAGTGACTTGAAAATAACTTCTTTATTGAGCATCTGCATAGCACAGTTTCAGGCAACGATGGAATCCAAAGTGCAACTTTATAGTGATAATGGGAACTGCAGATGCTGGAGAATCCAAGGTAATAAAGTGTGGGGCTGGATGAACACAGCAGGCCAAGCAGCATCTCAGGAGCACAAAAGCTGACGTTTCGGGCCTAGACCCTTCATCAGAGAGGGGGATGGGGTGAGGGTTCTGGAATAAATAGGTGGAGAGGGGGAGGCGGACCGAAGATGGAGAGGAAAAGAAGATAGGTGGAGAGTAGAGTATAGGTGGGGAGGTAGGGAGGGGATAGGTCAGTCCAGGGAAGACGGACAGGTCAAGGAGGTGGGATGAGGTTAGTAGGTAGGAAATGGAGGTGCGGCTTGGGGTGGGAGGAAGGGATGGGTGAGAGGAAGAACAGGTTTGTCCAGTTTGTCCCCTCCCCCCACTGCACCACACAACCAGGCCAGCTTTTCCCCTCCCCCCACTGCATCCCAAAACCAGCCCAGCCCTGTCTCTGCCTCCCTAACCTGTTCTTCCTCTCACCCATCCCTTCCTCCCACCTCAAGCCGCACCTCCATTTCCTACCTACTAACCTCATCCCACCTCCTTGACCTGTCCATCTTCCCTGGACTGACCTATCCCCTCCCTACCTCTCCACCTATCTTCTTTTCTCTCCATCTTCGGTCCGCCTCCCCCTCTCTCCCTATTTATTCCAGAACCCTCTCCCCATCCCTCTCTCTGAAGAGTCTAGGCCCGAAACGTCAGCTTTTTTGCTCCTGAGATGCTGCTTGGCCTTCTGTGTTCATCCAACTCCACATTTTATTATCTTGCAACTTTATAGTGTCCTCTTTTATCCACAGTTTTTACTTGCGTTAAAATTTTCACACAATGTTGGCACATAGTTGTATCTGTTGTACACAAGTTTGCATGACATCTGTCCTGGAGAAGCAGGAGATGGTTTAAGCACTTGCTAAATGCTGGCTGTTAGTCCTGACAGGGTTAGAATGTCTGTTGGGTCTGTGCTTGCAAAACTAAGAGGTGTTAGTCCTTTTGTTTTTAAAGTTAGTAATGTAAGTAAAAATATTGGACCTTTATGATCTAAATAAGTGATAAATTATATGTGTACTAAATAAAAGCATACAGAATATTAAATTGATCTCCCGCAGCTGGGTCGTGAGATGTCATTTACTATTGCTGGCTTTGATAGTTCTCACACGTTCATTCATGTAGTTTCACAAAGTGCTGTTTTGTTAGGAAGTTTCTTGAAGAAGGTAATGGCCTTATTTTAAGTGTATTTAAATGTATAAATCCATACATTAGTACAAGATGTTGTGGCCATTTCAGAGACATGGATAGAGCAGGGTCAGGAATGGATGTTGCAGGTTCCAGGGTTTAGATCTTTCATTAAGGTCAGGGAAGGTGGTAAAAGAGGGGGAGGTGTGGCTTTGTTAGTTAAGGACAGTATAACGGTGACTGAAAGAACTTTCGATGAGGACTCGTCTACTGAGGTTACCGAGGGAAGGTTTGTCACTGAGTCAGTATGGGTGGAAGTTAGGAACAGCAAGGGAGCAGTCACCTCATTGGGGGTTTTCTACAGACCCCCAAATAGCAGTAGGGAGATCGAAGAACTCATACGCCGGCAGATTGTTGAAAAGTGCAAACGTAGCAGGGTTGTTGTTATGGGTGACTTCAACTTTCCCAATATAGATTGGAACCTCCTTAGTGCAGATGGTTTGGATGGAGCCGTTTTTGTCAGGTGTGTTCAGGAAGGTTTCCTTACTCAGTATGTGGACAGGCTGACGAGGGAGGAGGCCATTTTGGATTTGGTGCTCGGCAATGTGCCAGGACAGGTGTCAGACGTCGCAGTGGGGTGAGCACTTTGGTGATAGTGACCACAACAGCCTCACATTTACCATAGCCATGGAAAGGGAAAGGAGCAGTTACCAGGGGAAGATATTTAACTGGGGAAAAGGAAACTATGACGCTATCAGACAGGAGTTGGGAAGTACAGATTGGGAGCAATTGTTCCACAGACAGGGCACAGCAGACATGTGGAGACTGTTTAAGGAGCAGTTGTTGCGAGTGATGTATAAATTTGTTCTTCTGAGACAGGTAAGAGGGGTAAGGATAAGGAGCCTTGGATGACAGGTACAGAGGTGCTTCTTGTCAAAAAGAAAAAGGCAGCGTACGTAAGGTGGAGGAAGCAAGGGTCTAGCACAGCTTTAGAGGATTACAGGCTTGCTCGGAAGGAGCTCAAAAGTGGACTGTGGAGGGCCAGGAGGGGGCATGAAAAGGCTTGGCAGGAAGGATTAGGGAGAACCCAAAGGCATTTTACTCATACGTGACGAATAAGGGAATGATCAGGGAGAAGGTAGGACCGATCAGGGATAGCGTAGGGAATGTGTGCGTGGAGTCTGAGCAGATAGGAGATGCCCTAAATGAGTTTTGAGAACTTGGAGGAGCAGGGAAACAGGTTTGAACAGATCAAGATTGAGGAAGTTGATGTGCTGGAAATTTCGGCAAACATTAAGATTGATAAGTCCCCAGGGCCATACCAGATTTATCCTAGGTTGCTCCAGGAAGCGAGAAAGGAGGTCGCTAAGCCACTGGCAAAGATCTTTGCTTCCTCACTCTCCATGGGATTCGTACCGGAAGATTGGAGGGAGGCAAATGTTGTTCCTCTTTTCAAGAAAGGGAATAAGGAAAGCCCTGGAAATTACGGGCCAGTCAGCCTTACATCTGTGGTCAGCAAGGTTTTGGAAAGAATTCTGAGGGATAGGATTTATGACTATTTGGAAAAGCATAGCGTGATTAAAGGGAGTCAGCATGGCTTTGTGAGGGGCAGGTCATGCCTCACAAATCTTATTGAGTTCTTTGAGGAGGTCACGAGACAGATTGACGAGGGTCGAGCAGTGGATGTGGTGTACATGGAGTTCAGCAAGGCATTTGATAAGGACCCCCACGGCAGGCTCATTCATAAAGTCAGGAGGTATGGGATACAGGGTGATTTCGCTGTCTGGATTCAGAATTGGTTGGCTGACAGGAGGCAGAGAGTGGTTGTAGATGGTAAGTATTCTGCTTGGAGGTCAGTGCTGAGTGGTGTCCCGCAGGGCTCTGTTCTTGGGCCTCTGCTCTTTGTAGTTTTTATAAATGACTTGGATGAGGAGGTTGAGAGGTGGGTTAGTATGTTTGCTGATGACACAAAGGTTGGAGGTGCCGTTGATAGTATCGAGGGCTATTGCAGGCTTCAGCGAGACATTGACAGAATGCAGAGCTGGGCTGAGAAATGGCAGATGGAGTTCAACCTGGATAAATGCGAAGTGATGCATTTTGGAAGGTCGAACTTAAATGCTGATTATAGGCAGGATTCTCGGCAGTGTGGAGGAACAGCGGGATCTTGGTGTACAAGTGCATAGCTCCCTCAAAGTTGCCACCCAAGTGGATAAGGTTGTTAAGAAAGCATATGGTGTTTTGGCTTTTATTAACAGGGGGATTGAGTTTAAGAGCCGCGAGGTTATGCTGCAGCTCTCCAAAACCCTGGTGAGACCACACTTGGAATATTGTGTCCAGTTCTGGTCGCCTTATTATAGGAAAGATGTGGAGGCTTTGGAGAGGGTGCAAAGGAGGTTTACCAGGATGCTGCCTGGACTGGAGGGCTTGTCTTACGAGGAGAGGTTGACTGAACTTGGACTTTTCTGTCTGGAGAGAAGGAGGAAGAGAAGTGACCTGATCGAGGTGTACAAGGTAATGAGAGGCATGGATAGAGTCGATAGCCAGAGACTTTTCCTCAGGGCAGGATTGACTGCCACGAGGGGTCATAGTTTTAAGGTGTTAGGAGGAAGGTAGAGAGGAGACGTCAGAGGAAGGTTCTTCACCACAGAGTTGTGAGCACATGGAATAGTTTGCCGTTGGTAGTCGTGGAAGCGGAGTCATTAGTGACATTTAAGCGACTGCTGGACATGCACATGGACAGCAGTAAATTGAGGGGAATGTAGGTTATTTTATTTTTGGATTAGGATTATTCCACAGCACAGCATTGTAGGCCGAAGGGCCTGTACTGTGCTGTACTTTTCTATGTTCTATGTTCTATGATAGTCCTAAATAAGAGTTAGAAATAGGTAGTACAGCATGATAGAAGTAAGTAGTGTACAAGGAAATTTCAAAGAGATGAAGAACAGCAGACTGTAGGGACATTCTGGTGAGGAAACTGTTTGATGTCCTGCAGCCTAGTTGGGTCCCGAGTGACAGTGGCTAAGGACTAATTAGTATTATAAACTTCCCATTGTTTCAGGTGAGCTATGGAGACACAATAGCGGGGATAGCATTGTTTTGAGTAGATTACAGCATTAACACTTATTCAGGGGTGGCCTGAAACAAGTCTAAAAGGCTGCTTGCTGCATGGGGCCAATAAGAATTGAAAGGTATAAAGAAACAGTGATGGGTTGGAAGGGATGTTTATCTTGTACTACAAAAACACTGATTTATGAATGTGTAAGTGGAAATGCAGTATAGTATACATAGAGCACTTGTGAGTGAGTTAGTAAAGAGAACAATAATACAATATCTTATACCAATGAGCCCCTCAAGCCTGTCCCGACATTCTGGATCACAGCTGATCATCTACTTTCAATCCTGTTCCCATATCCCTTTGATATCATTAACAACTAGAAATCCAACAATCTTTCTCTTAAACTTTATAACTTTAAACTTTATTTCTACAGTCTTTTGGAGAATTCTAAAAGTCCACACCCTCTCAGAGAAGACTCCTTCTTAATCTCAGTCCTAAATGTGTGTCGTTTGTTCTGAGACTGGGTGCCTTGGGTCTGGATCTCACAGCCAGGTGAAACATTCTATCTATTCCTTTAAGAATTTTGTAAACCTCATTTGTGCTCCCCAGTCTTCCTTCATGGGACATCCCCACCATTCCATGGACCAGCCTGGTACGCCCCACTTGTGGCAAGTACATCCTTCTTCAGGCAAGGGTACCAGACCTACACACACTACTCTGGGTGCAATATCATTAGTATTTTATACAGTTAAAGAAAAACTTCTTTGGGGCTGTAATCAAATTCTGTTGCAGTAAGGGTGAATGTTCCATTTTCCTTCTGGCTTGTTTGTTATACTTGCATGTTAGATTTCAATGACTTATGATTAAGGACACATAGGCTCCTGTGGACATCGACTCTTTCCAATCTTTCAGGAAATATTCTACATTTAGTTCCTCCTACTTAAGTACATGACCCCACACTTAGCCCCATAATATTCCAGCTACCATGTGCTTCCTCAATCATTGAGTCTGTCTACATTTCCCTAAATCTTCCTCACAACTCTTATTCCCACCAAGTTTTGTATCGTCTGCAAACATGGAAATATTACAATTGATCCCCACATAAAAATCATTGATATATGTTGTGAACAGCTAGGATCCAAGCCTTAATTGTTGCAGCAACCCACCGGTCACAACCTGCCAACATAGGAATGACCCAGTCATGCTTGCTTTCTGCCTATTAACCAACTCTCTCCATCCATGCTCTTATTTTACTTCCTATCCCATGTGCGTTAGTTTTATTTACTATACTCCTATGTGGTACCACTGGAGCCACTGAGTCCTTCTTATTGACATTACTAGTAACCTTTTCCAAATACACTCAGGCTTGTCACACATGATTTTTCCTTAATAAATTCATGTAAACTCTGTCTCATGAGGCAATCATTTTCTAAATATCAAGTAACTGCATCCCTTATAATAGATTCTAATATTTTCCCCACTGCTGACATCAGGCTAAAAGATCTCTAGTTCCCTGTTTTCTCTGGCCCTCACTTCTTGAATGATAATTTGCAGCCTTCCAATCTGCAGACTTCAGTGCAGAATTAATAGAATTATGATGTCACCAATGCACCCACTATTTCTTTAGTCATCTCTTAACAGCCTCTGGGGTGAAGGCCAATGTTTCTTGTAGATTTGTCAACTTTGAGTCCCATTAATTTCTCCATAGCTACTTTATTTTTAAAATACGGACTTCTCTCAGTTTCACACCTTGTATCTCGATCATTTCAGGAACGTCTTGTATCTTGCTCTTTGAAGACAGACTCAAAGTACTTGCTCAGCTTCTCTATCATTTCTCTTTCTGCTGTTATAAACTATCCTATCTCTGCCTGACATGCGTTTCCCTTTATTAATCTTTTCTATTTATATACCTACAGAAGGTTTTACAATCCGTTTTTAGTTCATCTTTTTACATTCCTGTTCTATTCTTCCTGTACATCAATTTCTTTACCTTATTTGAATTCTAAAATACTCCCAAAGCTCAAGCTTACAAGTTTTTTTTGGAAAATTCGTAAACCTTTTGATCTAATACTATTTTTAACTTATCCTGTTCTATATTCTATTCTTCCGATTGGTAGTACTCTCTCTCAAATATCCTGATCCTGTCCCGTAGTATCAGCACTACCCCACCTTTTTCCCTTTGCACATCCCTCCTAAATGTCAAATATCCTTTAGTATTCAGTTCCTAGTCTTGGTCACACTGTGGCCATGTCTCTTACTAGTGCCATCAATTTCCCATTCTAGTTGTGAATGCTGCATACGTTATGATCAGCAATTTGACCCTGGTTGATGTTTGATGAATATGAAGCTGAATGAACCCCAAAGGAGCAGTGACCATGTATGATAGAATTCACCCTGCAGTTTGAGGGGGAGAAGCTGGAATCAGATGAAGCAGTATTACAGTTTTGTAAAAGTAATTACAAAGACATGATGGAGGAGCTGACCAGAGTTAATTGGAAGGGAGCCTAGCAGGGAAGATGTTGGTGCAGCAATGGCTGGGTTTCCGCAGGTAATTTGGGAGACACAGCAGAAATTCATCTTGAGGGCAAAGAGGACGAGGCAAGCATGGCTGACCAGGCAAATCAGGAACTGCAAAAAGCAAGGAGAAAGCATATGATGTAATGAAGATTAGTGAGAAGCCAGAGGCCTGGGAAGCCTTTAAAAACCAGCAGAGGAATAAATTGGGGAGACGATGAAATATGAGCGTAGGCTAGTTTAATAATACAAAAGAAGAATTTTTTTAGATACTTTTAAAGGTAAGAGAAAGGCAAGAATGGATATTGGGACTGCTGGAAAATGAGACAAGAGAATTAGTAATGAGAAAAAAGGAAATGGCGAAGGAACTGAACAAGTACTTTGCATCAGTTTTCACTGTTGAAGATACCAGCAGTATTCCAGAACTTTAAGAGACTCAGCGGGCAGAGGTGAGTGTAGTGGCCAACACAAGGGAGAAGGTGCTGGGGGAGCTGAAAGATCTGAAGGTGGATAAATCATCTGGACTGGATGGGCTATAGCCCAGAATTCTGACGGAGATAGCTGAGGAGTTTGTAAAGGCATTCATGGCGATTCTCCAGGCAGTAGTGGAGCCAGGGAGGGTGCACAAGGACTGGAAAATGACTAGTTTAAGAAGGGAGGAGGCAGAAAACAGGAAACAATAGGTCACTTAACCTGACCTCAGTTGTTTGTAAGCTTTTAGAGTCCATTATTATGGATGAGAGTGTAGAATACTTGGAAGTGAATGGAAAATTAGGAAGGCTTTTTCAAAGGGAAGTCATGCCTAACAAATCTGTTAAAATTCTTTGAGGAGGTGACAAACAATTATACAAAGACCCAGTGGATGTGATCTGTTTGAATTTCCAGAACGCCTTTGACAAGGTGCCACACGGGAGACTGCAACAAAACAGAAGAACCCATGGTGTTAGGAGCAAGGTACTGGCATGGATAGAGGATTCACTGGCCAGTGGAAGGCAGAGAGAGTGGGGATAATGGGGTCTTTTTTGGCGACTAATCGAGTTCCAAAGGGATCTGTGTTGGGACCCTAACTAATCACGTTATACATTCATAATCCAGACAAAGGAGCTGAGGGCTCTTTTGCAAAGTTTGCAGAAAACACAAAGATCGGTGGAGGAACAGGTAGTGTTGAGGAAGCAGGGAGTCTGCAGAAGGACTTGGAAAGGCTAAAAGTGGCAGATAGAATAAAATATGGAAAAATTTGAGGTTATAAACTTTATTAGAAGAATAGAGCCATGACAATTTTCTAAACGGGGAAAGGTTTTGGAAATTTGAAGCACAGTGGGAGTTGGGAGACCTAGTCAGGACTCTCAAGGTTAACATACAGGTTCAGTAGACAACTAGAAAAGCAAACACAATGTTTATGTATCTTAAGTTCTAATGGTCTTATTTTTGCTGCTTTCCATTTACATTTGCAGTGCCTACTGCAACCAGCTTTGTTTTTATGGTGTCTGTATTCTGATTATGGTTTCCACCCCTCAGGCAAGTTATTTAAAACAACAGCAGTAGCAGTAGAAAATGTCCTTTTTCAGTTCCCACCGGACACTGGACCAGTGTCAATAACACAGGTGTCTAAAGACCTCTCTCGTGGGCCAATTTTTCATCCAACCTGATCGTTCACTTATTCTTTCAGTCTTTACATTTTACTAGCAAAGGGTTATTGGGAGTAATCCTGAGATGATTGCCTTCACGGTTCTACATTTCAGTCTCATGTCTAGCCCCTTAAATTTCCAAGATCTCATTTCTCTTTCTGCCTTTGTTGGTGCTAGTGGGGACCAAGAGTTTGTCCCCAACTCTTCCACGTTCCCCAAAAGAATGTCCTGCAGCCATTCTATGATCCTGACATCAGGGACACAACACACTGTCCTGGAGGTCATGTCTACAGCCAATGAAGTAGCATTTTATTCCCTATTAATAGAATCGCTTAGTATTATTGCGCTTCCACTCTTGGCTCATCCAACTCAAACAGCTAGATCATTCGCAGTGCCGCAAGCTTGGGTCTTGCGGCATTACTCTGACAAGCCAGTGCCTTAGTGGAAATAACAAGGAGTAGAGCTGAATGAACACGGCAGGCCAAGTAGCACCAGAGGAGTGGGAAAGCTGACGTTTCGGGCCTAGACCTAGACATTTCTGAAGAAGGGTCTAGGCCCGAAACGTCAGCATTCCCACTCCAATGGTGCTGCTTGGTCTGCCGTGTTCATCCAGCTCCACACCTTGTTATCTCAGATTCTCCAGCATTTGCAGTTCCTACTATCTGTGAAACAGCCTTTGTGGAAAACTGGCTGGTGTGTGTGAGAAACTCAGCAGATTCCAACACTATCTGCCTGGACTTACTGGTGTTACCCATTGCCTCTCTGCCTGCATGCTCCTATTGTGTGGCCTGACCACTTTATTAAACATGTTATCCACATAGGTGTCAGCTCTGTGGATACACTGCAGTGATGCCAACTGCCCCTTGGATATTGTGGGGTGAGGAGGTATTTCGTGTCATCAAATTCGTCACGGGGAGAGCACGTTTTTAAAAAGAAGACGTCCAGAGTGCCTAATACAGACAATATTGCTGCCAAATGTCCTGAATAAACAGACATCCCCAATAAACGGGAAAGCCAGCTGGAAGTGCTGCAAAGTATGCATATCCCATTAAAATCAGGTCAGGACTGGACAGGTTTCTTGAATGGGAAAGTGATGTAACACATCAAATATTAGGTTCACTCCACACTGAGGAAACTTGAGAGATTGGAGGTGCAGGATTCTACAGAAGAGAAGTCCGATAATTGTGCTTGGGAATCCTTGGGAATACCTTTAGTTTCTCTTCCTCTACTTGATAATACTTTTGCCCATCTGACCCTTTCCTTTTACCCCTTAGGCCTTGGGATCCGACTATCCAAGAGACCATGAAGGAAGTGAAGCTTATTCTTCACATGTGGATCGGGCTGTTTTATACCAAGTCTAGTGAGATGCTGCAGACCTCGATAAGGCAGGTACAGGAACACTATGGGACTCCAAAACCTGCTGCAGAAGATTTGCATACAGAACCAGCTGCAGTGGGACAGCCATCTTTCAATGGAAGTGGTTCTGAGTTGGCAGCTTCAGAAAAACAGCAGTCAGCAGAAATAGTCATCTCGTCCGTGATTAAGAGGATTGAGAAGAAATCAAATCTCGTCACTTCTTGTGCTGGCCGTGCACCATTTTATAGCGAAACAGCCCCTTGTGTCACTTCTCAACCAGATGCAGACCATCCCCTGGGTGGTGAAAGTGAAATCAATAATGATAACACACAGGACTCAGAATCCCTAGGTTCCAGTGGTGGTCTTGCACAGTGTGCGCACATCTCTTCTGGAAAGGTGAGTACTCCTGCTACTGGCAGAGGTTACATACAGCTGCTTTCTAGATATGACTTGGAAGTTATTGCTTTGTAGTAAGGGACTATATTTCGTATAATTCCATTTTTACTGCACAGCGATCACTCAGCTCATGTTGTCAACCCTGCCTGTCCAAATGAGCAAATCATTTAGGACCAGTGTCCCATGTTCTTTCCATAACCCGACATATATTCTTCCTTTTAAGGTAACAATCTAATTCCCTTTTGACAGTCTCAATTGTACTTGGGGCGGCATGGTGGCTCAATGGGTAGCACTGTAGCCTCACAGCGCCAGAATCCTGGGTTCAATTCCACCTTCAGGCAACTGTCTGTGTGGAGTTTGCACATTCTTCCAGTGTCTGCGCGGGTTTCCTCCAGGTGCTCTGGTTTCCTCCCACAGACCAAAGATGTGCAGGCTAGGTGAATTGGTCTTGCTAAACTGCCCATAGGGCTCAGGGGTGTGTAGCTTAGTTGGGTTACAGGGGAATGGGTCCGGGTGGGATACTGTGAAGGTCACTGTGGACTTGATAGGCCAAGTGGCCTGTTTCCTCACTCGGGATTCGATGATACTCACAGGTGGTACATTCCAGACCCAAACAACTTACTGCATGATAAGGCTTTTCCTCAACTCACCTTTTACTGGCTCCTTTAAATCTGTATGCTCCTGTTCTTAACATTCTTGGAGGGAAAGCTAGGCTCAAATGCCATGTTTTACGGCTCTTATTGTAAGTATTACCTTGGGTTCAGTGTCACCAAATTGTCCTTTTAATTGGAGCTGTTGTCCTGTATATTATAGGGTATTCCTCTTTCTCCTCAATAGGGAGGTAGTGGGGTAGTGGTAATGTCTCCGGTCTAGCAATTCAGAACCTTGGTTAATGCCTTAGGGAAATGGGTTCAAATTCTTCCATGGCAGATGGTGAAATCAGAATTCAGGGAATCTCTGTGATTTAAAAGGAAAATGAACCAGCCTAATGTAAACATTGTTGATTGTTGTAAAAACCCGTCTGGGTCACTCATGGAAGGAAATCTGACATTCTTATTTGGTCACGCTGTCGTGTGACTCCATACCCACAGCAATGTGATTGACTCTGAACCAGCAATAAGTGCTGGCCTAGCTAGTGACACTCCCATAAAACCATAAGATATAGGAGCAGAATCAGGCTATTCTGTTCATTTGAGTCTGCTCCACGATTCAATCATGTCCGATATGTTTCGTGACCGCATTCTTCTGCCTTCCCTCTATAAAACTTGATCCCCTCGCTAATCAAGAATCTAACTCTGTCTTAAATACTGAAAGATTTGGCCTCCACAGCCCTCTTGTGGTAATGAGTTGCACAGATCAACTACCTTCTGACTGAAGAAGCTCCTCCTCATCGCAGTTCTAAAGAGTTGTCCCTCCACTCTGATGCTTTGCCTTGGGTCCTAGTCGCTCCTACTAGAGAAAATATCTTCTCCATGTCCTGTCTAGCCAGGCCTCTCAGTATTGTGTAAGTTTCAATGAGATCCTTCCCCCTCCATCCTCTTAAGCTCCATTCTTCTAAACTCCATCAAGCACAGATCCAGAGTCCTGAACTGAGCCTCATATGACAAGCCCTTCATTTCTAGGATTGTTCTTGCAAACCTTGTCTGGACCCCTACCAAGGCCAGCGCATCCTTCCTTAGATACGGAGCTCAAAACTGCTCACAATATTCCAAATGCAGTCAGACCAAAGCTTTGTACAATCTCGGCAGTAGATTCCTGCTTTTGTATTCTAGTCCTGTCGAAATGAAGGCTCACATTGCATTTGCCTTCCTGACAGCCAGCTGAGCCTGTGTGTTAACCTTAAGAGAATCCTGGACTAGGGCTTCCAAATCACTTTGTGCTCCAGGTATCTGAAGCCTCACCCCATTCAGAAAATAGTCTGTGCCTCTAATCTTCCTACCAGAGTTCATTACCACTTTCCCCACATTGCACTACTCAACTACCCAACTTTCTAGGTCTTTTCTTCTAACTTTTACAATCCTTAACTTCCTTTGTTAGCCACAGTCAATTGACTTTTCTGGGGCTTATATGTCTTTGAAAGAATGAATAGTTGCTGTGAGCTATGTTTTAAAAAAACATTTAAAGACTATTCATTGCCTGTGTATCATCGTGCCTCGTACTCCCCTTAGTAGTTTCTTCTTCCTTGTGTTGAATTTCTGCTGTGCCTCCTGAATTACCCCCAGAAACTCCAGCCATTGCTCTCAACCATCTTCCCTGCTAGGTTCCCTTTCCAATCCACTGTTGCCAGCTCTTCTATCATGTCTTTTTAGTTCCCTATACCCAGTTGTAATACTGTAACATCTGATTCCAGCTTCTCCCTCTCAAACTGCAGGGTGAATTCTGTCATATTATGGTCACCGTCCCCTAGGGTTTTCTTCACCTTCCTCCCTTATCAAATCTGTCTCATTACACATCCTGAAAGAGGAAAGAAACTCCTTACATCTGGTTTAAAAATATTAGGATCCAAGAAATTGGGTTACACCATTGAAATCCATCACAAGTCTCCTCTTTTTAAACAAAGCAGAATGAGCAATTTCTGTCAACAGCACTAATTAATGGTGTTATTTAAATCAAATTAGGTAAAGTGGGGAAAAAAGGTAATAACACTTCACTGTCACTCTCCAGTGAAATGCAGTAAATACATTAGTTTTCTTCTATTTAACATTAGAAATTGAACCAAAATTTACATGTTGTCAAACTCCAGGAACACTCAGGATAATAAAGTGTGGAGCTGGATGAACACAGCAGGCCAAGCAGCATCTCAGGAGCACAAAAGCTGACGTTTCGGGCCTAGACCCTTCATCAGAGGATGATCATCCTCTGATGAAGGGTCTAGGCCCAAAACATCAGCTTTTGTGTTCCTGAGATGCTGCTGGGCCTGCTGTGTTCATCCAGCTTCACACTTTATTATCTCGGATTCTCCAGCATCTGCAGTTCCCATTATCCAGGAACACTCAAGAAGCTTAACACCATTCAGCACAAAGTAGCCCACTTCATCATCACCCAATCTACCACCTTCAACATTCACTCCTTCCAACACCAATGCACATTCATAGCAGTACGCATTATCTACAAGATGCACTGCAGCAACTCACCAAGGCTCCTTCAATGGCATTTTCCAAATGAGCTAACACCTAAAAAGGCAGCAGATGAATTTGAATTCCAGGAGCTGCAATTTCTCCTCCCAGCCACTCGTCATCCTGACTTGGAATTGTGTCATCATTCTTTCACTTGTCAGATCAGAAACCTCAAACTCCTCTCCCAAATGCATTGTGAGTCCAGAGACTGCAGCAATTCAAGAAGGCAGCTCACTACCACCTTCTTGAGGGCAATTCAGGATGGCAAGTACATGATGGCGTTAGAAGCAATGCCGACATCCCCAAAAAAAGTAATGTTAAAAAAAGAGCAGTGTTCTCTTCCTTGGGTAGCTGGCTGAAAATCGTGGGTAATTTGGGACTTACCACATACAGAGTTTAATTGCATCTTAGTACACAAAGCCAAATGAGCCAATGAATATGAACAGAAGTGTTGTGGTCAGAGATACTGAACCACTGCAGCATTGATACAGAACCACAAGGTGTTGACATAGTCTAACCATATCTCCCACTTCTGGCTACAAAGCTAACAGTGACTCTAGACTGTTTCTTAGACAGGCTTATTCACAAAATTATGATTGCAACTCCTTAGAAGCTATACTGAAACAAAATAATACACTTTTAATAATTACATTAGATATGCAGCTTATCTGGAAAGCTCATCTCAGTCCCACAACCTACAGCTGTAGTATGCATCTTGCAGACTGGCAGTCCAAAATGAGACAGGATCTGAAACCTCCTGCAGGCCTCTGGCATTCTACACACTACTCATTTGGGCTTGTTGTGTATTCTTGTTTTTAATTTTGCCATCACTGTCTATGCCTTTGTCAACAGGCCCAGCTCTGGAGGGCCCTCCCTAAACCTTTCTGCCTCAATTTCAGTCTTTAAGTGATTCCCTAAAACCTACATGGTTGACAAATGAATAGAATTCTCTTCAGTGGAGTTAGCTAGTTGAAAATAAAATGAAGACGGAGTGGAATAGAACAATCATCAATGTCTTGAAATATCTCTGCAGAAAGGAAGTGGCTGCTGAATTAAAATAAAAGGCTGACCCTTCCTTTCAAACAATTTGCATTTTCATCACTTATTCTGAAATTGGATACCTAGAAATATTCACAGATTCTTAGAGAATCCGTATTCTGATTGAGTCATTTGACCAAAAAAAGTTGGTACTAGTTAATTTGAAATATGATCTCCCCTGAAAAGAATTTTTTGAAAAGCTAGGAATTCTGTAGACTTCCCATGCAGCAGAACAGTTCAGAGGTTGGAAAATCTGTAGTAACCAACCCCTGGTCCCCTGAAGTCTGTCAATGCTGTGAGGCAGCAGTTCTAACCACTGAGCCACTCTGCCACCCCTATATAAGCTTTATTTGTTCACAGGATGTGGGCATCAGTATTTATTGTTCCATTCATTGTCCAGGGGGTAGTTACAAATCAACCACATTACTGTGGGTCTAGAATCATATTTGATTAGACCAGGTAAGGATGCAGAATTCCTTCCCTAACAGATTTCACTGAACCATGTGGGTTGTTACAAGGCCAGATGTCTTTTTCCCTGATTTTTATTTTACTGAATCCTAATTTCTCCATTTGTCATGATGGGAGTCAAACAGATGTTTTCAGAGCATTAATATAGGGCTCTGAGTTACTGTCCAGTGATATTACTATGAGATCAGCAGTTCATCAATTGAAGTGGAACTTTTAAAATCATACAGAAGAACAACAGGTTCCATATTTTTAAGAATACTAAGGTGTGGGCTGTAGCGTGGTGGCTAGAAGGGCAAAAGTGTTAGCCTTTTTAGGGTTAAGATAAATGAAAATAGATAGCTATAAGGAAGGAGAAATGAATCGGGATTATCTAAATGCATGTAAATGTAATCTCAAATTGAAGTTTACTAGAGGTTATGTCTTTGAGTTTAACGACTTATAATGATGTAAGAAACTACAATGTATGGTAATTACTGTTAGATAAGTTGGTTGTAAATTGCTTTAACTTGTACTTTGTTTTGTAAATAGGAGCGTGAACAGGAACCCAAAAATAACATACATGCTGCAGGACTGGAACAGGAGAACCAGGAACCCAGTTTGTCTCCGAGAATAACAGGTTTGCGATTGTTACTGTTCTGAATGTTGCTGCATATTGACATAGGGTTTTGATGTTAACACAATGGCAGTGAGATTTCATATTTAAGAGCATTAATGCCCTCACTGCTCATTTCATTAACATGTCATGATCTTTGACATTCATGTTGAAGAAAATTGTTTTCTGGATGTTCACAGTGTAGTGATTGGAATGAGGACAGCCAGGTGGATCTCACTGAATATGAGCTCCCCACCTGATTGGACCTGGTTAACACAGCCAATCAGGAAGCCCTGGCTGACAGATACAAACAGAAGTATCAGTGCTCCTGCTCACTGTAGAAGCCACCTCTGAGCTGGCTGGGTCAGTATCATCTCCTATACACATATAAGTAAGGGGTGACTTCTTAATAGGATATTGGCGTCTGTGGAGTTATTTCACAAAGCACTGATTGAATCCATTCCTCGCTATTGGTGTAAAGAGTAGATTCTGGAATAGGTTATCAGAATGCATACTCCTGGTGTGGAGTAATATGTATGGGCAGCCTGTCATTATTACATAGTAATATTCTTTTTTGCATGAAAATTGTCAGCCACTCACTCATGGGGTAGGTCTAGCAAGAACAGAAAAGCATGACATTTACATTTAACAGAAAAAGTGCCAAGCTACCTGCCTACATTGTTCTCGAACTGACTTTTGAGTTTTCTGAGACAACAAAATGTGAGGCTGGATGAACACAGCAGGCCAAGCAGCATCTCAGGAGCACAAAAGCTGAGGGGATAGGTCAGTCCAGGGAAGACGGACAGGTCAAGGAGGTGGGATGAGGTTAGTAGGTAGATGGGGGTGCGGCTTGGGATGGGAGGAAGGGATGGGTGAGAGGAAGAACAGGTTAGGGAGGCAGAGACAGGTTGGACTGGTTTTGGGATGCAGTGGGTGGAGGGGAAGAGCTGGGCTGGTTGTGTGGTGCAGTGGGGAGAGGGGACGAACTGGGCTGGTTTAGGGATGCAGTTGTGGAAGGGGAGATTTTGAAACTGGTGAAGTCCACATTGATACCATTAGGCTGCAGGGTTCCCAGGTGGAATATGAGTTGCTGTTCCTGCAACCTTCGGGTGGCATCATTGTGGCACTGCAGGAGGCCCATGATGGACATGTCATCTTTGAGTTTTCTGAGTTACTTTATCAAGTATTGCTAAAGCCTGCATTTTCTTAGAGTCAGTCCAGATTTTGTGTTGATTGGGTTGTAATGTCTAATTGGGAGGGGAAAGGAAAAGCAAGAATTCTTGTCACTTTAGATATTAGTCACAGGGATGTCAATCATTTATTCTTGTGGGCCTCCAAGAGCCTTTGGAGTGCGTAGAAAAGGTATTCTTCCAGTGAAGTCATTCCATCGTTTGGCATAGAAACGGGCCCTCCAGTCCAACATGTCTATGCTGACTAAAACAAACAACAAATTACAATAATCCCGTTTGCCTGCACTTGGTCCACAGCTGACCATACCCAGCATTTTAAGTGAACTTCAATTTACATCTCATTTTGGTGCTTTAATTTAGGATTAATCAGTGATTGAGGACTTAAGGATTGCTCTTTCCAAAGTAGGTTAAGTGAGAACAGTGCAAATTTTATGGGTATATTTTGATCCCAAGTTAATTGATGAAGTGTCAAATAAGGCAGTAACATTTTTCTTAATAGTAGGTTCAGTCACAAGAAAGAGCATACCTGTCTGCTCCCACCAACTAACAGTGTTCCAGCAGTCTCTGTCTACAGGTGCTCTAAGTATTCATATTAGCAATGCCCTTGATCTAAGTATTTTCAGAATATAATTGACATTTCATTAGTAATGTGTTGCAATAGGACAAACAAAATAGGACCAGAAGATGATGTGGCCATTCCATGTTCTAGATACCTGAACCAGGGGAAATGGCCTGTTAGGGTCTATCCTGTTAAGCTAGTTTGGAAGCTCATAAGCTTGTTCTTTTCAAATTAACCTCACCAGGAGCTCACCATGTGAGAAAGTGATCTGGCCCTCCACCACCTGCTCCATCCTGCTTCCTGCTACACCCACCCTGCTTAAGATGCTTGTTATATCCACCTGCATTCCTCCTCTGGCAGCACATTCCACACACCACCCTCTGTGTAAAATAACCTGCCTCCCACATTTCCCTTACATTTCTCACTTTTCCCTTAAATACATGTAGCCTACTATTTAACATTTCTAACCAGGGAAAAAGACTGCCCATTCTATCCATGCCTCTCATTATTTTGTAAACTTCTATCAGGTCGCTCTTCAACTTCCAACGTTCAAGTGAAAACAGACCAAGTTTGTCTAATCTCTCTTCATGGGCCGATACCCTTCTCTGTACGCTCTCCAAAGCATCAACATCCTTCTGGAAGCATCGTGACCAGAACTGTATATTCCAATTGTGGCCTAAACTAAAGTGCTATGCAGCTGCAATATGACTCGCCAATTTTTATACTCTGTGGCCTAACTGATGAGGGCAAACATGCCATATGCCTTTTTGACCATCTTATCCACTTGTGTTGCCACTGTCAGGGAATTGTGGACCAGTACGCCTAGATCCCTCTGCATGTTCGTGCTTCTAAGTGTTCTGCCATTTAAAATTTTACAATTTTAATTTAAATAAAGTGAAATTTAAATTCAGTTAAGAAAATGGGGTGGCATGGTGGCTCATTGGTTAGCACTGCAGCCTCACAGCGCCAGGACCTGGGTTCGTTTCCAGCCTCGGGTAAATGTCTGTGTGGAGTTTGCGTATTCTCCCCATGTCTGTGTGGGTTTCTTCCGGGTGCTCCAGTTTCCTCCCACAGTCCAAAGGTATGCAGGCTAGGTGGATTGGCTGTGCTAAATTGCCCGTAGTGTTCAGGGGTATGAGAGTTATAGGGGGATGGGTCTGGGTGGGATGCTCCAAGGGGCGGTGTGGACTTGTTGGGCCAAAGGGCCTGTTTCCACACTGTAGGGAATCTAGTCTAAAAGTTGAAATAAAACGCTAATATAATAGCAACATGTAACTGTTGGTAAATTTGAAAACCCTTCTGGTTAATTAATATCCTTCAGGGAAGGAAATCTTCCATCCTTACCTGGTCTGGCTTATGTGTGACTCCAGATCCACACAATGTTGTTAAGGATGAGCAATAATTTGCTGACATAGCCAATAATGTCCACATTCTGTGAACAGAAACAAAAATCAATATTATAATCACTCCATGGCGTACCTTCAGTATGAGGTTATTAATCCTATCTAGTTGCACAGTGTTAAGTCCAGTATAGTCTGCATTCTGAGATAATAAGGTGTAGAGCTGGATGAACACAGCAGGCCAAGCGGCATCAGAGGAGCAGGAAAGCTGATGCTTCAGGCCTAGACCCTTCTTCAGAGGGTCTAGACCTGAAATGTGAGCCTTCCTGCTCCTCTGATGCTGCCTGGCCTGCTGTGTTCATCCAGCTCTACACCTTGTTATCTCAGATTCTCCAGCATCGGCAGTTCCTACTATCTCAGAAACAATTTTAGCCTGCATTCTGGTTTGCTCCAGAATATGCTGCTCTAAGAAAATCTCCCAAAAGCAGAAAACTACCTTTCGATATTTTTCAATTTATATGTTGAATAAAATCCCCTGTGGTGGTTACTGTACCTTTCTGACGAGCTCCTGTTATTTCAACCTCTATGATTTGATCCACCTGTTTGATTATTGTTAAGAGACCTATACACCACTCTGCCATTATCATTTCCTGTCTTAACCCAAACCATTTCTACATCATGATTTCCTGAACTTTGATAATTTCTCTCTGTTGTGTTGTACCATCATTAATTAGCAGCACTTTGTCTGACTCACAGACAGCAGATTTGACTCTTAAACCCTTGATCTACCTTGAAAAGCTCCAGATAGCAGTTGATCTTCCTGCTTCCTTACTTAGTGAATATATGCTTTTTTGAAAACACTAATGTCTTTTTTTTCTCTAAAGGGTTTAGAGTATTTAAATAATAGTGTAGTATTTAAATAACCGTGGTTCCAATGGACTTTTTTGATGTAAAGCTTCATTTGTCAATGACTTAATTTTTAAATATTGCTATTTTGTCTGGAAGTATATTTTGCTACATACAGCTTGGATGATGTTCCAGCCCTGTCTATAGCCAGCTGAGTCTTGTGAGGCATTGTGGTCTTGCAAAAATGACTTTGCTAATTGATTATATCTTTCACCATCTGAAGTATCATAACTTTGAGTCAACATTTGAAGTAATTCTTTAGGTGGGATCATTGTTGATATGTTGGGTAAAGATCAGTTGGGCATTAATGTGTAACAATACTGTAATGTATGTTCAACAGATGACAGAAATATGACTGACTTAATGCAATGCAACGATGTCCAGGATATGGCTCCTGGATATTTAGCAGAAAGAAGCCTGGTGGATTCAAGTCAAACAGCCAACAGAGAGAATGGTTCTGTTATAAAACAGACGGATAATATTCAGCAACATACACTGGATGATTCTGAAGGTAACTTTTGTAACTGCATAAATATTTACCATAGGTCACAGTATGTTAATCAAACATTAAAGTTTCAAAATATCTTTATAAATGTAGGATTGACTTGTAAATATTAAATATAAAATAATATAAAATCTGATGGGTGTTGGTTGAAATGTGTCTGAAATTCTTCCTGGAAATACACGTAGATGACCTGCTAGACCCCATGCACCGGCTTATAAGGTGAATACAACCTAAACATACCATTCGTTTCTCCAACACTAACATTCTTACAAATACTTTTTCTCTTCAATTCCTCATTTCTCATCAGTGCCTTGGATCTCTAATTCTGGTACAATTATTGTGCCCTCCTCAGTGCCATCAGAGGCAAAACAACCGTTTAGCTCTCCTGCTAGTTCTCCACCTCCATGTATAAATTCATGTGACTCTACCTGTAATGGATCCACATTTATTTTAGCCAAAGGTTTCCTTTTTGCATTCCTGTAAGAGTACCTACAGTCTGTTTTTATGTTTTCTTTTGCTGGTTTACTTTGGTATTTTGTTCTCCATTTCTTTATTAGTTTCTTATCACTCCTTTGCTATATTCTAAATCCTCCCAAACCTTTAGCTTATTGCAAAATCTCACAACTTTTCTTCTGATCTCACAAAATTCTTAGCTTTCTTTGTTAGCCACAGTTGATGGACTTTCATGGGGCTCCTATGTATTTGAAAGAATGTACAGTTGCTGTAAGCTATGTAATGAATTGTTTAGAGACTATCCATAGCCTGTGTGCCATCACACCTTTAAATCCCCTCCTCAGCCAATTTTCTCCTCAAACTTTCATAATTTTGTTAAAATTTTAACATCCTGTCTTCGTATTTGAACTACCCACTTCCAGCTGTAATGTAAGATGCTGTGATATTATTGTCATTCATCCCTAAAAGTTGACAACAAGGTTATTAATTTCATAAGGAGAGGCAATGGTGTTATTGCTGGACTGTTAATCCAGGGATCCAGATAATGTCCTGGGGACCTGGGTTCGAATCCTGCCTTGGCAGATGGTGGAATTTGAATTCAATATATATCTGGAATTAAGAGTCTAATGATGACCGTGAATCCATTGTCCATTGTCTGAAAAAATAAGCAGTTTCTTTGTGGTATACATTTCAGCGGTGTTCCTTCACTGTTCAGAAATGCAAATTATAGTGCAGATCTGCAATTCATTTGTTTAATTATACATAACTTGAGCTTTGTAATTCCAGTCTTGGACATAATGTGTTTGTTTTTTAATCATTCACGGGATGTTAGAACAAAAAGCAGTACAGCAAGGAACAGGCCTTTGATCTACTAAGACTGCACCAACACATGACGCCTTTCCAAGCCAAAAACCTTTTGCCTTTACACTGTCTATAGCTCTTTGTTCCCTGCATTTTTATCGATCTGTCAAGATGTCTCCTAAATGTTGCTATTTTATTTGCTTCTACAACCTCTTCCAGCAGGGCATTCCAGTTACTTATTACCCTGTGCTGGTAATCTGTTGGTACTTGTTTTCAAACTCTTACCCTCTTCCACTGAGGAGAAGATGCATAACCGGGGTGGGAGGGGTCTTTGATTATGTTGGCCACTTTCCTGAGTCAGCAGGAGGTATAGATGGAGTCAGTGGAAGGAAGATTGGTTTATATGATGGTTGCATGATCTCCTTTAAACTCACCTCTTTTTACCTTAAACCCGTGTCCCCGAGTAATTTACATTTCAAAACTCGGTAAAAGACTCTGACTATCCATTCTATCCATGCCTCTCATAATTTTGTAAACTTCTATCAAGCCGTTCCACATCTTTTGTCAAACCGAGTTTGTCCAATCTCTCCTCATAGCTACTAGTGCCCAAATCAGGCGAGATTCTGGTAAATGTTCTTGTACTGTCTCTAAGGCCTCTATCTCCTCTGGTAGTGTGGTGACCAGAACTGTATAATAACAATATTCCAAATGTGGCCTAACTACAGTTCTGTACAGCTGCAACATGACTTGCCAAATTTTAGACTCACTGCCTCAACCAGTGAAGCCAAGCATGCCATATGCCTTCTTGACCACCTTATCCACTTGTGGTACAACTGTTGACATAGCTGACAAAGCCAACAGTTATTGCCTATCCCCATTTCCCTTGACTGAATTGGTTTGCAAGGGCATTTCGGAGGGCAGTTCAGAGTCCGCTGTAGTCGCTTGTGGGCTGGGTGAGGGTTAAGAAAGCATATGGTGTTTTGGCTTTCATTAACAGGGGGATTGAGTTTAAGAGTCGTGAGATCTTGTTGCAGCTCTATAAAACTTTGGTTAGACCGCACTTGGAATACTGCGTCCAGTTCTGGGCGCCCTATTATAGGAAAGATGTGGATGCTTTGGAGAGGGTTCAGAGGAGGTTTACCAGGATGCTGCCTGGACTGGAGGGCTTATCTTATGAAGAGAGGTTGACTGAGCTCGGTCTCTTTTCATTGGAGAAAAGGAGGAGGAGAGGGGACCTAATTGAGGTATACAAGATAATGAGAGGCATAGATAGAGTCGATAGCCAGAGACTATTTCCCAGGGCAGAAATGGCTAGCACGAGGGGTCATAGTTTTAAGCTGGTTGGTGGAAAGTATAGAGGGGATGTCAGAGGCAGGTTCTTTACGCAGAGAGTTGTGAGAGCATGGAATGCGTTGCCAGCAGCAGTTGTGGAAGCAAGGTCATTGGGGTCATTTAAGAGACTGCTGGACATGCATATGGTCACAGAAATTTGAGGGTGCATCCATGAGGATCAATGGTCGGCACAACATTGTGGGCTGAAGGGCCTGTTCTGTGCTGTACTGTTCTATGTTCTATGTTCTAAGTGAACTAGATGAGATTTTACAACGGTTTTGTTGGTGAATGACTGATTCAAGCATTTTTTGTTCATTGCAGATTTATTTGTTAACTTTGTGTAAATTTACAAAATGCTGTGGTGTGGTTTGAGCTCTTGTATCTGGATCATTAGTCAGGCCTCTGGATTACCAGTCTAGTAATATACTCAATCTTGCTGTTTAGATTTACTGGATCTTTCTAGATCATTTCTAATTATCAAGGCATGATTTTGGTTAAATGTTTGGTCACAGTGAACAATCAAAATAAATAATGTGTTAAATACAATTACATCATTGGTAAATAAAGTTAATTTGTTTCTAATCTCTCTCATCCAAAAGCATAAATAATAAAAGTGTCATTTCAAAATGATTAATGAAATCTGTGTATTTTCACGTTAAGCGACGGAGAGTGAGAGTCCTTTGTCACAGCCATCAACATGCACAGCTTCTGTTGTGGAGAAGCCAAAAAGTGTGGATAATGATGACAATCCTGAACTGGAAGCAAGAGAAGTGGAAATCATGCGACAGTCTTCAGTTATTAAGGAGATGATTGGTATTCGGTTGCCAGCCAAGGACCCAGCTCAGAGTACAGCGAGCATGAACTTGAAGAATGCAACTGCTTCACCGAGTTGTGAAGAAGTGAATAATCACAGTGAAAACAGACTTCAGACTGAACAGTTTGATAATCTTGCTGCCTCAGAAAATGCAACAAGCACAGAAGACTTGGGAACCATCAAAGACACACTTGCAATTGAAAGAAGCGTGCCACAGGATACATTCAATGGAGTGGACCGTACTGATGCTGCTCCACAAAGCTCTCCTTTGACAATTGATTTACCAAGTCACACTAGCACACTAAACTCTTCAGAATCTTGTAACATCATCATACCCAACTATAATCAGTCTCTGGATTCCAGTAAAACATTGCACAATACAGCTGGGGCATTGGTGAGAGAAAGAGCTTGCTGTTCTGTTGAAAGTTGTGCTACTGATCAATTACTCCGAAATGTTATAGATACGCAGAGGAGGAGAATAAGCGTTAGAAGGTTGGTGGGCGAGAGGGAGATTACAAGCAATTCCGATTCCAAATGTCTAAGCGATGTGAAATCCTTATCCCCAAGTGATGAATCTAGAAGGCAATTGAAACCTCAAGCTATCTTTAGTCAAAACTGTGCATGCACCCTGAAAGCTCAGGAAAAGCAGGAGTTTGATGGGTCCAAGGACTTTATTGCTACCTCTGAAAGATCTGATTGTGGCCTTACAGAATCTCCTTTTACTGTCAGAGACTTTTCAGAAAGTTTGGATATTAAAATAAAAACAGCCACTAGAGATTTTTCTGGAAGCAAAAAGGTGCCCAGGATAAGTTGTAATGCCAATGGCCAGAAGATCGAAAGGAAAAGGAACATGCACAGAGAGGAATCTGAAGACAGAGATTCAGAAGGTGGGGATTTCAGAGTGAAACAAAACAGCCAAAGTGGGCCCTGGCACATGTGGAAGGTTGATATGAATCATTCAGCACACATTTTGGAAGAGGAGATGAGTGATAGTGGTGCCCCTGTGCCTCGGACAATTAAAATCCCGGATCTTTTTGGAAGACCGAAAGTCTACCAAAACTTTACTGTCACTGCGGAGATGCGGCAGAAATCTGGCGAGGCAGCAAGATGCAGAAGAATCACCAGAATATTCTGTAATTGGCACAAGGAGAGCTCTGCTGTTCAACATTCTGGAGAGTGCAACTGGAATGCAAATTACTGCAGAAACACAAGCCCTGTCGAAAAAATTCTAAACTTGGAGTATATGAATTTTTCTCGGGATCTCAAAAATGTAGTGAACAGAGCAAATGCTGGACTATTCACAAGTCCCACCTCATATTCCAGGGATGGAAATAAAACAGCCTTGAGGAGGAGAAATATCCAAATGGTTTCCAGTGAGAGACTAACTGGGAGGGGGAACCCACTGACTGTGACAATATCGTGCCAAAAAGTTGAGCACAGCAATGGAAGGCGGTTGCACAATAAAACCTGGCCACTTCATCGGACAAATGGCGAGGATGAGCCTTGGGAACTGGAAACTGTAACATTCTCTAAACCAAAATGTTACACAAATTCCATAAACAGTCGCAAGAGGCCATGTGGTCAATCTTATGCTATGACTAACAATTCAGCAGAACCTGCAGAAAGGATGCCAAGGAAATCATGTTGCATCAGGGAGAAAGGATCTCCTCTTCATGATGAGCTGCTAAATGCAAAACGGAAGAAATATAAAGACCTTCAGGATGATGGGAGGAAAAGAACTGATCCATTTTTGTGCTTAATAACCGAGTTTTGCAGTAACTTACACCAAAATTTGAGCGAAGTTGTAAAAGAATCCTGGAAAGGCACTTACAGCTTTTATGTCTTTGAAACAAATTCTGACCCATTTTTTAAGGAAATTAAGGTAATTGTACTATTCACTATTTTATATGTAGAGTATATTAGAAATAAATTTCACTGCACCAATCCCTCCCCATTGCGACCCATCCTGTGTTCCATTACTTAGATCGATCATGAAAACCTGTCAATGTAAACTTACTGTGTTGTAACTACATCTTTCTGCCACTGGGAACACTGCAGTGCCACCACTTACCGGAGAGTAGATAATGAGTGACAAGTTTCTGCAATAGATGTAGGAGTTTGTCATAGAAATATGTGATTAATGTGACTTTAAACTGAGATCTGAATTATGTCCAATTATTCTCTGCACTCTAACCTTCTTCTGCATGGGATTCTCTTCCAGAGATATAACACCACAGAAAACTAACTTCAATTATTTAAATAGGACACGTGTTCTGTGTACATTTCCCGGTTCAACTGAAAAGCAAAGAATTTTGGGTAATGTAATCCCTTTCACAAGCTCCACGTGCTCTACAGCAATTTAGGGCAGTAATTTACTTTTGTTGTATAGCCTCTGAAGCTCTGGGTACACAGTAGGAGTTTGAAAATTGATTGGGGTGAGATGTGGGGAGAGGCAGGGGCGGCGAAAATTGGTTGAGAGCTAACAGGAAATCCTTGCTGTGCTCCTGAAAAGTGCCCTGGGATGATGGACTATGTACAAGTCCCAGTTCGATGACTGACTATTTTTCCAGTATTACAGAGCTCCCTTATTTTCCTCACTGAAATGTTAGCCTGGATCATAGGGCTGAACTCCTGAAAGGGGTCTGAAATTACTATATCTGAAAATATGAATGCTTTGGTCAATTTTTCGACACAACATTGTTACATCAATGGGCCCCCCTCCCAATTAGCCTGAGACCCTCAGCTTCACCCACATAATCAGCCCGAACTGTGTTATGTGCGGCATTTAAGTAACAGCACCATTGGCTGGAGGCTAATGTTTCTAAACGTAAAACCTTGTATTGATCATTCCCATCCTATCTTGTAGAGGGACACTAAAGTTTCAAACCACTCTGTGCTTTGTGCTCCCTGATTTGCTTGGGTTTGCTGTTCAATAAGGAAAGCAGCTTTACAGCTATATGTGTAAAAAAGGAAGAAGTTGTACTAAGAAAGGAAAAGCCAATCTGAGCACAAAGCCCACCATGCAAATCCTGTCAGGATTTGAAGGCTGTTGTCCAATTGTGCTGTGACCCACAGAGTGGGATATTATTCATCCATCACCATCCCTTGGTGAGTCCTTGTTAAACAGGTGGGACCGTGCCCATTCGGCACAAGTCGGGATACAATGTTCTGGCTCTGTGTAACCCATTTCTATTCTATGTCTCCTCAATGGGATCTGATTGCATCTGCACACCCTGGGTCCAGTTATCCTCCAGGATAACTGTGTTTTAAATTAATGGATGAGAGTTGCTGTGGTTAGGCTGACTTTTATTGCCACCCACCACCACCAAATGCTCTAGACAAGGTTCTGGTGAGCCTTCTCCTTGAACTGCTGCAATCACCCATAGTGTGTTTAGGGAGTAAGTTCCAGGATTGACTGTGCTGAGGCAGCGACAATATCTGAAGACGATGTGTCTCAGTCTTGACTCAGTGTGTAAGATGCAAGGGTGAATTACTTCAAATGTAAATTATCATTGGTTTTGGATATGAGGAAGAACGATTCTTGGAACAGCATAATCTGCGTGGAACACACAAAATTCACTTAATCCTACAGATTTAGAAAGACAATGCTAGGTGTTCATTATGCATTATTCTATTTTATTTTAGTTCTATGTGTTGAAAATAGCCGTAGTTCCAGAGGACCAAGGGGCTGCTCTCACATTAGATAGAGACAGCGCAGATTTAACCTGAAGGTCACCATGCCTCACGGGAGGGGTGAGGTTGAGAAGGTGGGACTTTCATGGTGACCTTGGCTAGTGTATGAAATGAGCCTATGCTGTTGATGCCATTCCTGCATTGAAAGCGAGCTGCCCAGGCACATGAGCTATCCAAACTCCAATTTATACAGAATCATAAATAGTGTGAACAGTTGAGAGTCTGAAAACCAAAGCTGATTTAACGTGTCATTGCTTTGCTCACATGGATGGAGGTGTCTGACCATCTATTAATTCAGTTGATACAAAATCTTCCTATGCTTCAGAAATCAATTGGATTTATCTACGAGTTCAGAGTAAGCAATTTATAATGATGAGACGTGCTATGAACAGTTTGCAAATCAGCTGAACAGCACTTTCAAATTAAATGACTTTGAATTAACGGATTTCTTAGTCTATAGACTGTATCAAAATGTCTCAAATCAATACACTAAGATCATGTTCAGTGAGGCAAAATTCTTGGTAATTGTTCAGGGCCTATGAAAGAATAGACTTGATGTGCTGAACAGCTTTTTGCCGCTTTCTGCTTTTCCTATATACTATTTGATGGCATTGCCCTTTTATTTGCTGTTTTCCTTTGTCCTGCCAAACAACATTCAAAAATATTTACTTGTCATTTACAGGAACTAAATATCAAGGCCATAAACTTTACCCTCCATTCCATTGCATCTTGCCTTTCAGTAATTGCCCATCAAGTTCAAATGAGCTGTCCTTTAAATTATTTTAATTGTTAATAATCCTATTGATATTTCAGGAATTTCTAAAGAACGAAGGACATGTGGAGATTGGTCTGCTGGATCTCTCAGTGACACAGCCACCTCATTGCGGCAAAGTGCTTGTTATTATTAGAAATGAAGACATAGCAGGACACCTGCACCAGGTGAGTGTCCCAGCAATTCACCTCAAACTGTAGGGGCTCTTCGGGTGCCATGGTAATGTTCCTACCTCTAAATCAGGACGCTTGAGTTCAAATCCCACCTGCTCTGGAGATGTGTAATAATATCTCTGAACAGGTTGGTTAGGAAAATATCTTGCCTTAAACCAAGACAACAAAGATGTTTTTAATGGAAAGACATTTTCGTAAAGGATATATACATGATCATTGAAAACACACCTGTTGTATCAGGTACAAGACTTACAAAGATCCCGGATGTCAGGTTCAATTTTGAAATATCATCATAGAATCATACATTACAAATAGGAGAACAATTGGTCAATCTTACTCCTGCCCACTCTTCTATCCAATTCCCTGCATTCCCCTGCTCTATCCCTACAGTTCTGAAAATGGTTTCATTTCCAGCTATACACTTTGTTCTGCCAATTATCTCAAGTCTAAGTCCTCTAGCTACTGCACCCACTGTTAGTGGGATTGACGGATAATTATTAATACCTTTTTGTTTTAAAGCCTTCCTCAACCCTCCCAATTCCAAGGAGACCAATTGCGACTTCTCTGGGTTGCTCACCATGTTAACTATTAAATTCTTAAAGAAATCATTTTCTCACTGTAGTATGAATTTTGACTTGGAGCGTTGCACACACATTTGGTTGGTACAAATTAAATAATTATAACATTTCACAAGTTACCATTATATTCTGATGTTATATTTGTGGTGATTTCTGTTGAAACAAATAATACACTTAACATGCTTTTGCCTTTTATGTGTGACATCATTACACGTATACTGGAATAAGTTTTGTTTTGGGACCATTTCCTAGATTCCGCATTTATTGGCTCTGAAACAGATGCCATGTGTTCAGTTTGCTGGTGTGGATAGTGCGGAAGATATAAAAGACCAAACATTTCAAGAGTTATTTAGCTCTGGAGGTTTTGTTGTTTCTGACGGGACAGTGTTGAACAATGTAACTCCAGGTAGGTGCAATAGTTTTTAATGTGTACAACATTTCCTTAAACAAAGTTAAGGCTATATTTCTCAATATGTTGATTATAATTCTTATCACTGTATTGCCTAAATATGAAACAAGTTTAAGTTTAATTTTAATGATAAATAATTTTACAAAATTACAAAGCAATGTTGATTATTGAAACTGGAAAGCTTTATTCCCTGTGATAATGGGAATCTTTATTCCCTGAGCTGGTTGGCTTTAATTACTGGTGTAAAATGGGATTATTGATATATGGCACTTTTTGAATGTGATTCAAAAATTTGTTAAATTAGAATAGCATTGTGCATGGTACTATTAAATGGCTTTCAGAAAATCAAACAACTATTTCAGTGGCTTAAAAGAATACAGAGGAAATACCTTGAAAGGAGAGAGGCGGTTGTATCCGATCTACAAATTAGTTTACTTACAGACTATCTTCTGGAAAGTCTGGGAGAATACGGAGTCACTGATTCAGTGGAAGGAGAGGAAAATGATAAAACTTGTATACATTGTGGTAACTGTAATCAGCCGCCAGATGGAAAGACTAATGCTCAGTTGTGGGAATCTCTGCAGGATCAGACTGTTCCAAATACAATGTAATGGTTGGTGCAGCAGCCAGTGTCAGGAGTGATTGATCAAAATTCTGTACTGATATTAAATTTAAAAATTAATTTCAAGGCGAAAGCAGTCCTCTAGTTGGAGCAGTCCCTAACTGCTACTCTCAGATATCCGTCGCTCCCCATTGAAATCCAATTGAATAGGGGTTCTTGTTCAGAAATTCTCTTCAGCACAGCAGGTTTTGCAACTTAAGAAATTTGAAATCATTATTTAAAAAAAATCAGACAATGGCGGTAAAGGAACTGTTTCAAAGTAAAGGATACTTAATAAAAACATATTATTACAAACCATTATATTATAATTTTGAAATAAACTCTAGAAACTAAATGTATGGAGCTTGAAAGCATTTTTGTCTGAAATTCCTCCCATTTATTCTAGTGCTAGCATTAACCCTATCTTTTTTGCTGGTTTTGACATTCAAGGAATGTGAAGTTGAACAAATACTTTGGAACTGTTTTGAGACACTGAACTGCCATGTTCTAATGGGATAGAAAGGAAAACTTGAGAGGCTGAATGGTGATTTTTCTCTTCCTGTGTTATCATATATCTAAATAATTGGATTAATAACTTAGTTAAATAATTGGAGCAGGAAAATACAGGTTGATGAATTAATTGTTTACATGGAAACATCAGCACCTAAGATTTGCCTTTTTTTTGTTTGCTTGTTCCTGTTTCTGTTCATGTTTAGCTTGTTACTGCAACTGAAAGTACCAACAGCATCAGTCAAAGACCTTCAACAGTAGAGATGGCTAATTAGCCTGAAAATGCTTCAGCCTGAATTGACGTTACACCAGCACTTCCTGAGTCCACTGTCTCAGCAGGCAGTATGCTTCTGGGTTCGGCATTGCTGTGTGCTCGCCCTGTCTCCAGGTCTATCTTCCATCAAAACTGGCCCCTTATTGGGAGGGTCAATTTATTGGCTTCTACAACTTCCACCTATGTAGCACACTTTAATGTGGCAAAATGCTCCAAGAGTTTTTACAGGAGCATTATGAAGCAAAATTTACAATGATTCACACAGAAACATAGAAAATAGGAGCAGGGAGTAGGCCATGCTGCTCTTTAGACCTGCACCACCATTCAAATGGTCACATAACTCAGTCCCCTGCTCCTACTGCCTTCCCATACCCTTTTATTCCTTTAGCCCTAAGAACTATATCTAACTTCTTCTTAAAAGAATTCAATATTTTGGCCTCATCCACTTTCCCAAGGCTCACAGTTGTCTGGGTGAATTATTAGTTCCTCATCTCAGTTCTAAATGATCCAGCCCATATTACTGGACATGTGATTGTTACCCGTGACCAAAAACTTGGTCAAGCAGAAACAAAAACAGAGATAATGAGAGGCATAGATAGAGTTGATAGCCAGAGACTATTTCCCAGGGCAGAAATGGCTAACACGAGGGCTCATAGTTTTCAGCTGGTTGGAGGTAAGTATAGAGGGGATGTCAGAGGCGGGTTCTTTACAGAGAGAGTTGTGAGAGCATGGAATGCGTTGCCAGCAGCAGTTGTGGAAGCGAGGTCATTGGGGTCATTTAAGAGACTGCTGGACATGCATATGGTCACAGAAATTTGAGGGTGCATGCATGAGGATCAATGTTCGGCACAACATCGTGGGCTGAAGGGCCTGTTCTGTGCTGTACTGTTCTATGTTCTAAAAGCTCACCAGGTCTGGCGGCATCTATGGAGAGAAAGCAGAGTAAGCAGTTGATCTTCCCTGTCTTGCTGTCAACCATCCCTTTGTCTGCCTAGCTTCTTTTTTTCTCTCTCTCTCTCTCTCTCTCTCTCTCTCTCTCCCTCCCTCTCTCTCTCTCTCTCTCTCTCTCTCTGGGTTCTGTCTCCACTTTTCACCCCCTCTGTTATCAATATATGCACCACCTTTTCATAGCTATTATCAGTTCTGAATAAAGATTACAACTGGACTCGAAATGTTAACTCTGGATTTCTGTCTCCACAGATGCTGCTAGGCCTGCTGGGTTTCTCCAGCAATTTCTGTAATTGTTTCAGACCTTCAGCATCCACAATTCTTTATTCTATTTTACTTGGCCAAGCAGGTTGGTTTTAATGACCGTCTTAAAGAAGCATTTCAAATAACATCAGTCACATTCGACCAATTCACATTAAGAGACAATAAAACAGAGGAGCAAATAACTGGCCGAAGAGAGAGTCATAGAGTTCTGCAGCATGGAAACAGACCCTTCAGCCTAATTAGCTCATGCTGCCCAGTTTTCACAATTAAACTAGTCCCATTTGCCTGTGTTTGGCCCATATCCCTCCATATTTATCCCATCTATGTACCTGTCTAAATGTTTCGTAAGTGACAAAACTTCTACCACTACTTCTGACAGCCTCTTCCAGACACTCATTGTGAAAAAGAAATGCCCCTCTGGACTATTTTCTACCTCTCCCCTCTCAACATAAACCTGTACCCTCTAATTTTAGACTTGCCCCACCATGGGTAAAAGCTATTGGCTATCAAATCATGTATACCTTTCATGATTATACAGACACCTCAGTCTCCTACACTCCAAGGAAAAAAAAATCCCAACATCTTCCTACGCTGTGAGTATTAAAGGAGGGATGTATTTAGAAGTTTAAGGATATGAAGAATTGAAGAATATGTTAGCCTTGGAGGGAGGGCAGGGTGGTTGAGGAACTAAGGGTAGTACTGCTTGGAATTTAGCTTCAAGAATGAATTGAGTATAAAGCATAGATTGCCCAGGTTGTGGATTCCAACAGGAGGCATGGTCTTTCAAAATTAGAGCTAGAACTTTCAGGAGTGAAATTAGGAAATCTTTTTCACCCAAAGGAGGGTAAAGGTCTGGAATTCAGTTCTGCAAACAAATGGTGATGCTAGATTAATGGTTAATTGTCTGCCTGAGATTGCAAGATTTCAGTTAACCATAAGTATCAAAGGTTAAAGAAAGGCAGATATGTAGAGTTAGTTCACAGATCAACCACCATCCCTTTGAATAGTTGAACAAATTCTGAATGGTCTAGTCTTGTTATCATACCAGGAGAATACTGGAAAGTTTGGGGCAATGGAAGCCAAGGACTGAGTTGCCAATGTTGGGGTGATGAGACTCAGGCATATGTGTGAAGCCAGAATAGAAGGAGCATAGAACAGAGCTCCTGGAAGATTGTAAGCCACAGAAGAGATATCCTTGTACAATAATTTGGCAGTCCATCTTGTGTTCATACTTCTCTTAATCACAGCTTTTAATGACATATTGGCTGTGTATGATCTTGAAACAAAGAAAATTCCGCAGCAGAACAAAAGGATGTTAAGCTTGATCACAACCCTTTGCAGCAGTTTCACTGTTAAACAGAGGTTTTGATTATCAGGCATTTCTGTTACTCCACCTCACCCCTCTTTTCTTTATATATTTTTTATGTTCTTTTATATTTTATTGGAACAAAGCATCAGGCGTAGGCCATTCGGCCCTTCGAGCTTGTTCTGCCATTCAGTGAGATCATGACCTAACTCCATGTGCCTGCAATTCGTGCGGTTTCATTTCTGCAGGAGTTCCTCAGGGTAGTGTCCTAGGACCAACCATCTTCAACTGCTTCATCAATGACCTTCCCTCCATCATTAGGTCAGAAGTGGGAATGTTTGCCAATGATTGCACAATGTTCAGCACCATTCGTGACTCTTCAGATACTGAAGCAGTCCATGTTCACATGCAACTAGCTCCAGGCTTGGGCTGACAAGTGACAAGTGACAATCCTGCCACAAAAATGCCGGGCTATGACCATCATCAAGAGACAATCTAACCACCGCCCCTTGACATTTCAATTGTGTTACCATGACTGAATCACCCACTATTAACATTCTGTGGGTTACCATTGACCAGAAATTCTACTGGACTCAACACATTAACTCAGTGGCTACCCGAGCAGGTCAGAAGCTAGGAATACTGTGGCAAGTAACACCCCTCCTGACTCCACAAAGCCTGTCCACCATCTACAAGGTGCAAGTCGGGAGAGTGATGGAATACTCCCCACTTGCCTGGATGAGCGCAGCTCGAACAATGCTCAAGAAGCTTGATTGGCACTGCATCCACAATTATCCTCTCCCTCTACCACTGACGCTCAGTAACAGCAGTGTGTACTACCTACAAGATGCACTTCAGAAATTCACCAAAGAGCCATAGGCAGCACCTTCCAAACCCACGACCAATTCCATCTCGAAGGACAGGGGCAGCAGCATAATGGGAACACCACCACCTTCGAGCCACTCACCATCCTGACTTGGAAATATATCGCTGTTCTTCACTGTCACTGGGTCAAAATCCTGGAATTCCGTCCTTGCAGCATTGTAGGTCAACCTACGCACATGGACTGCAGCGGCTCAAGAAGGCAGCTTACCACCAAATTCTCGAGCAACTAGGAACAGGCAATAAATGCTGGCCCAGGTGACATCCCACAAATGAATACATTTTTTAAAGAAAAAAACTACCATCACCAGGTACCCTAAAATTGAGAACAAGGTTCCAATTGTACTGAATTTAAACATGTTGCACTGTAATTTATCTGGAGTACTACGTACAGTTTTGATTCCCTTCCGTAAGAATGTAATTGCATTGGAGGCAGTTTATAGAAGGTTCATTAATCATTAGATTAATTCCGGAGATGAAAGACTCGTCTCATGAGGGATAGATTGGACAGTTTAGACCAATCATCTTTCATTGTTTTCTACTTTTAAGAAGTATTGCTGAAAAGAAAGACATTTTGTCAAAGCTATTTGATTTGCAAGTTCCCATAGTTTAGAAGAATGAGAGATGTAATTGAGGTATTTAACATGCTAAAGGGGATTGACAAAGTAGACATAGAGTGTATGTTTCCCCTGTGGAATGATCTACAAGGAGATGTCATAATCTTAGGATAACAGGTGGCAGATTTATAACAGAGATGAGGAGAAGTCACTTTTCTCAAATGTCTGTGAATCTGTGGAATGCACTACCTCAATAGTAAGGTGGGTGCTGGCACACTGAATAAATTTAAAGGGGAGATAGGCTGATTTTTATGGAGTAATGGTTTAAAGGATTATGGAGAGTGGGCAGGAAGGTGGAGTTGAGGCCCAGATGATAATCAGCTGTGATCATACTGAATGGTGGAGCAGGCTGAAGAGGCTGAATGGCCTACTCTGTAGTTAGCTCTTACATTCGTCCGTAATTGTCCAGATAAATGCACCTAACAAGCCCGACAGTCTCCAGTCTTTTCATTGAGCAACTTCTTTATTTTCGCTCCATCAGAATGCTTGCAACAGATTTCGTCTGTCCTGGAACAGCTGAACGTTGAGCATAACTGGAAGTGGATGATTCATTTCAAAGAACTCAAAAAACTGAAGGAGACAGCAAGGTAAGTTTGGTCTGAAGGTTCTGCCTGCTGCTGGACATATTAGCAGTGGCAGTGGAGCCCTGATGCTCCTGTAGTCAGGGAGAGTTGGCTTTTGTTCACTTCCTAGGGAGTCTTTGCCTGGTTCCTGTGGGAAGGTTGACAGGGAGAAGCAGCATGGTGTTGATCTGACCAGCTCCAAAGTGAGTAGATAAAGGCAACACTTCTTCCTTTACTTCTTGAAAACTGACTTAGTTGTGATTTACATTTTATGTATTTTCTAGTTGGCCTGTTAGGACCCCCTCTAGAGCGGTTGGGACTTGAACCTGGACCTCCTGGCTCAGAGGTAGGGACACTACCACAGTGCCAGAAGAGACCTCCTCCTTAACTTCTTAGATATTTTCTAAACAACCTGTTCAAGGATGTTGTTACACACCTCTAGTGCAGGTGGAACTTAAACCCAGGCCTCCTGACTTAGAAGTAGGAACACTACCACTGTGTCACAGGAGCTTCTATTGAATTACACTTTTAGGAAACAAACACAATAATTTTAACCTATGTTCTTGGGGACACTGTAAGGTTATGACCAGCCTCAAGGGTAAATTATTGTGTCCTAAAATGTGCCCAGATGTCAAAGTGATGTGAAGTAAGTTCTCTGAAATGTTTGGAAATCATTAACTTGCGTTGCAGAGCAGCAACTGTGCCTTAGATGGTAGCATTGCTTCCTCAGAATCAGTGTGGTAAATTCAAATACAGAGATGTCAGTGCAGATCTGAGGTTTTCCTGATTCAGATAAGTATGAAAAATCGCATAGTGCCATTTTGATGGAGCACAAGAGGGTTTCTCCCCAGGCTGTGGCCCAATTTTTGTCAAAACCTGCAGGCCTCCCTGGTCATTCATTGAATTATCATTTGTGTAATGTTGTTTAGACAGAAGTTTGCCTGAAAACATTTTGACAAAATGAGTGGTGTGATGGAGCTATGTTTAGCACTGCTGCCTTACAGCACCAGGCACCTGGGTTTGGTTCCTTGGGTGACTGTCTGAGTGGAGCTTGCATGTTCTCCCTGTGATTTTGAGTTTCCTCTGGGTGCTCCAGTTTCCTCCCACAGTTCAAAGACATGCAGGCTAGGTGGATTGGCCATGCTAAATTGCATATGGTGTCCAGGGACGTGCAAGCTAGGTGGACTAGCCATGGGAAATGCAGGCTTAGAGGGGTGGGTCTGGGTAAGAAGATGGTGTTGACACATTGGGCTGAATGGCTTACTTACACAGTGTAGGGATCAGGCTTTTAACAGAAGCATTTCATTGACTGTAGACTTTTTAGATGTCCTGAGGATATGAAACATTACCCAGCTGAATTGTCTTGGTTGCAAGGGACTATTTTGGTGAATGACATTTGAATTGTTCCATTTTACTGGTGGCCTCAGAATGTATTTACTTGCTTGTATGTGTTGATACAGAGAAGACAACACTGCAAAGAGAAAAGTTTCTCTGCTGATGCACAAGATTGCAGCAAACCTTGTGGAAGTTCTCCCTTTCCACGCGTGTGATTCCAGGTCCAGGGAGAAGCCTGACTACCTCAGTTGTCTCATGAAGCTGCAGGTTCAGAAAATAAGTTCCAGGTTTGCAGTGTTTCTTACAGGTGAGCTATGACAGTATCACTTGTAATGAGTGATGTGATGATCCTTGGAAGAATAAGAAGATATTATTTGAAGTGAAAATTGAGATGGTTGATGGCTATTCGTTTATAGTGCCTTGGACAGTAATTGTGAAACAAATTTTGTATTTAAGTTTTACGTAGAGGGGTGAAAGCAAACCCGATTTTCGAGAACGCACCTGTATTTTCCACTGTCTCAAGCTAGCTGCAAGTCAAGACGGGTTGCAACAAGCAAAAGCGTATAGAAGTACTGACCAAAACCAGAATCACTGGCCTTTTGTAGTCTAGGCTTGGAATTTCCTCTGGAGGATAATTGAGGCAGCATCAGACCTTTTAATAACACAAATAACAAAAATTTGGGCCCCAAAAGCTGATGAGAATGAATGGAACATTTACAGTAGACCGTTTGAAGGATCGGGCAGTGAGTGTGAAGCAGCAATGGTGCTACTCGCCCAGGAAGTGGAATGCATTGTCTTAAATCTTTTGTCGTAGAATTGCACAGAAGTGATAACACAGAAAACAGAGCAATCAGGCCACCTAGATAATGAAGTGTGAGGCTGGATGAACACAGCAGGCCAAGCAGCATCTCAGGAGCACAAAAGCTGACGTTTCGGCCCTAGCCCCTTCTTCAGAATCAGGCCACCTGCTCTGCACTGATCATGATGCTTCACTTGAACTTGTGCTTACCATGCTTTGTCTAACTTACCCTCATATTCTGCTAGGTATCCTTCCATCCATCAGAACATTCATGAATTCATCTGTTGTTTTGGTTTAAAAGGCAAGACCAAATGGTTTTTCTAATATAGAAAAGGAGATTTGGTTTTATCCTGGGAAAAATGTTGCCAAAGAACAGAGATTTTAACCAAGAGTATCTATTGGGAATCAAATGTTTAATGCACTCAAGAGGTCAGTAAAGGACCGTAGCTATCAATTGGAGAGAATCGTGAATAAAAACTTTGTGTCTACAGCAGAAAATAAACATTTGTCAGCAAATGAACAGCAATGAGAATTCACATTAATTAGTTACAAGAACTTACAATTTAGTTCGATGAAGCATGCAAGAATGCAACAACTGACATGACATTAGCAGTGGAGTCAGCATTTTGGGTCCAAGCTGCCCTTTAGGTCTCTCCATATGCAAATCTGTTTTTTGAAAAAATAAACTGAATGCTTCTGCCGCACACAGAATAAATTGAGATTGTCTCACTTGGACCTAATCCCCATTCTGCCACTTGCACACAGTGTGAAGTACAGAAAAAGGTGTCTGCTGATGTTTCTGCTCCATACCTCACTCTGTAGAACATTGAACATAGAATGTCGAACATAGAATGGTACAGTACAATACAGGCTCTTCGGCCCACAGTGTTGTGCCGACATTTTATCCTACTAAGATCAAACTACCCTGCATACCCTATGTTTTACTATCCTGCATGTGCCTATCCAAGAGTCCCTCAAAAGTCTCTAATGTATCTGATTCCATTACCACTGCTGGCAGTGCATTCCACATGCCCACCACTATCTGTGTGAAGAACCTACTTCTGACATGTCCCCTACACCTTCTTCCAATTACCTTAAAATTATGCCCCCTTGTAATAGTCATTTCCGCCCTGGGAAAAAGTCTTTGACTATCCATTCTATCTATGCCTCATCATCTTATATACCTTTATCAAGTCACCTCTCATCCTTTGCTCCAATGAAAAAAGCCCTAGCTCCCTCAACCTTTCCTCATAAGACCTGCCCTCCAGTCCAGGCATCATCCTGGTAAATCTCCTCTGCACCCTCTCTAAAGCTTTCACATCTTTCCTATAATGTGGTGACCAGAACTGAACACAATATTCCAAGTGTGGTCTAACCAGAGTTTTATTGAGCTGCAGCATAACCTCACGGCTCTTAAACTCAATTCCCCTGCCAATGAAAGCCAATACACCATACGCCTTCTTTACAACCCTATCAACTATGGACGTCTGATCCCATCAGTGCAGTGAACTCTTTCCTCGTCCCTGCTGTCATTATCTGGCTTCCCCTTAAATGTACCCATGCCATTCACCTTCTTAGAACAAGCAAGTTCCACATTGTCATCACTCTCTGTGTGAAGACACTTCTTTGGTTAAGATTTATTAGTGACTACAAACATTTGGGGCCCATCATTTTGGACTGCTTCACACGTAAAAGCAATGTCTCTGTATCCACTCTGCCATCGTTTTAAAGACATCATTGAGGTATCATGTCACTTCTTGAGGAAAACAAAGATTGAGACATGACTCCAGTCTTTTCAGATTTAAGTATAGGGTCCAGGCGGACGCTCCAAATAGGGCTTCACTGGGCGCTGCAGGTAGCAGGTGGGGCATTAATTGAAGTCCTACGTTTTTGGTGAACACCAGGTGTGATAATATAACACGGAAGAATAGTCATCTCCTGGGGTTGTAATCAACCTTCCTCCTTTTGTGAGGAATATAAGGAAGGTATGAACTGGTCAGTGTCTGCTGTAGTTTGCATTGGGTGTAGTTTCTGACCTTCCAAAACAAAACGTGAATGACCTTGCAAGAAGTGAATTAATAGTGAAGTGCTTTTGAAATGCTCTGAGGATGAATTCTAATAAAATACTATACTTTCAAAACTGAATTTGGAAGTTTTTTTGTAGGGAGGTGTGGTGACAAAGCAAATAATTGGAGTTAAGACACACTTCAGCCTCGATCTAATTGAATGGGGCCATAGTCTGATCAGCCTATGTAACAGTTTAAAAAAAAAGTATATTTATTTCGTTCATAAAAAAAGGAACTTATTTTCAAATATATCGTCCTTTCTTAAGAATGTCTTTTGAAAATGCGATCGTGAAGTGCTAATTTGCAAGCCTGTTAAAACAATAGTAAATTATGCTGCATTGACAATTTTTTAGGGAAACTTGAGAACCAAGATCTTTTCGCACTAAGTGGAATCCTTGTTACAGATGTAAACAGTTTTACTAAAGGTTTGAGAATGCTAACAACCGCTACACAGGACGCTTTGGACACAGAAAATGGTAATTTATATAATTGATTTATAATCTATCGCTTTTTGATTTTTATGCTGAAATTGGAAGGATTAGTCATTGTAGAAGTCGATGTAATCAACAATGAGTTCATAGAAGCAAGTTCAAGCAACAGGGCTGGAGGAGAGAACAGCAGAGGTGACTCATAATGTCAGTAAGCTTCAAAGAACAAAGAAAATGACAGCACAGGAACAGGCCTTTCGGCCCTCCAAGTCTGTGCCGATCCGGATCCTCTTTCTAAACTTGTCACCTATTTTCCAAGGCTCTGTATCCCTCTGCTCCCTGCCCGTTCATGTATTTGTCTAGATGCACGTTAAATGATGCTATCATGCCAGCCTCTACCACCTCTGCTGGAAACGCGTTCCAGGCACCCATCACCCTCTGCGTAAAGAACTTTCCACACATATCTCCCTTAAACTTTTCTCCTCTCACCTTGAAATCATGACCCCTAGTAATTGAGTCCCCCACTCTGGGGGGAGAAAGCTTCTTGCTATCCACCCTGTCTATACCTCTCGTGATTTTGTAGACTTCAAACAGATCCCCCCTCAACTTTTGTCTTTCTAATGTAAATAATCCTAATCTACTGAACCTCTCTTCATAGCTAGCGCCCTCCATATCAGGCAACATCCTGGTGAACCTCCTCTGCATCCGCTCCAAAGCATCTACATCCTTTTGTAATATGGCGACCAGAAGTGTACACAGTATTCCAAATGTGGTCGAACCCAAAGTCCTATACAACTGCAACATGACCTGCCAACTCTTGTACTCAATACCCCGTCCAATTAAGGAAAGCATGCCATCTGCCTTCTTGACCACCCTGTTGACCCGCATTGTCACCTTCAGGGAACAATGGACCTGAACACCCAGATCTCTCTTTGCATCAACTTTCCCCAGGGCCTTTCCATTTACTGTGTAGTTCGCTCTTGAATTGGATCTTCCCAAACACATCATCTCGCATCTGTCTGGATTGAACTCTATCTGCCATTTCTCTGCCCAACTCTCCAGTCTATCTATATTCTGCTGTAATTTCTGACAGTCCCCTTCACTATCAGCTACTCCACCAATCTTAGTGTCATCAGCAGACTTGCTAATCAGAACATCTATACCTTCCTCCAGATCAGTTATGTATATCACAAACAACAGTGGTCCCAACACAGATCCCTCTGGAACACCACTGGTCACAATTCTCCATTTTGAGAAACTCCCTTCCACTACAACTCTGTCTCCTGTTGCCCAGCCTTTCTCTATCCATCTAGCTAGTATACTCTGGACCCCATGTGACTTCACTTTCTCCTTCAGCCTAACATGGGGAACCTTATTAAACACCTTACTGAAGTCCATGTATATGACATCCACAGCCCTTCCCTCATGTCAACTTTGTCACTTCATCCAAGAATTCTATCAAGTTGGTAAGACATGACCTTCCCTGCACAAAACCATGCTGCCCATCACCAATAAGCCCATTTTCTTCCAAATGTAAAAATATCCTATCCCTCAGTATCTTCTCCAGCAGCTTCTCCACCACTGACGTCAGGCTCATCGGTCTATAACTACCTGGATTATCCTTACTACCCTTGTTAAACAAGGGGACAGCATTAGCAATTCTCCATTCCTCTGGGACGTCACCCATGCTCAAGGATGCTGCAAAGATATCTGTTAAGGCCCCGGCTATTTCGTCTTTTGCTTCCCTCACTAACCTGGGATAGATAACATCTGGACCTGGGGAATTGTCCATCCTAATGCCTTTTAGAATACCCAACACTCCCCCCCCCCCCCCCCCCCCACTTCTTATGCTGACTTGGCCTAGAGTAATAAAATATCTATCCCTAACCCCAACATCCATCATGCCCCTCTCCTCAGTGAATACCGACGCAATGTACTCATTAAGAATCCCACTCATTTTCTCTGACTCCTTGCATAACTTCCCTCCTTTGTCCTTGAGTGGGCCAACGCTTTCTATTATTACCTTTTTTCTCCCTGTGTACGAATAAAAGGCTTTGGGATTTTCCTTAACCCTGTTTGCTAAAGATATTTTATGATGTTCCTGTGAAAATGAGGAGTAGAAAAGGCAAGATTAGGGAGCCATGGATGACAGGTGAAATTGTGAGACTAGCCAAGAGAAAAAAGCAAGCATACATGAGGTCTAGGCGACTGAAGACAGACGAAGCTTTGCAAGAATATCTGGAATGTAGAGTGAATCTGAAATAAGGGATTAAGAGGGCTAAGAGAGAACATGAGATATTGCTGGCAAATATGGTTAAGGAAAATCCCAAAGCCTTTTATTCATATATAAAGAGCAAGAGGGTAACTAGAGAAAGGATTGGCCCACTTAAGGACAAAGAAGGAAAGTTTTATGCGCTGAGTCAGGGAAAGTCGGTGACATTCTTAATGAGTACTTTGCATCGGCATTCACCAAGGAGAGGGACATGACGGATGTTGAGGTTAGGGATAGATGTTTGCTTAGTCTAGGTCAAGTTGACATAAGGAAGGAGGAAGTGTTAGGTACCCTAAAAGACATTAAGGTGAACAAGTCACCAGGTCCGGTTTGGATCTATCCCAGGTTACTGAGGGAAGCGAGAGAGGAAATAGCTGGGGCCCTAACAGATATCTTTGCAGTGCCCTTCGACACAGGTGAGGTCCTGGAGGACTGGAGACTTGCTAATGTTGTTCCCTTGTTTAAGAAGGGCAGCAAGGATAATCCAGGTAATTATCGACTGGTGAGCCTGACATCAGTGGCAGGGAAGCTACTGGAGAAGATACTGAGGGATAGATTCTATTCCCATTCGGAAGAAAATGGGCTTATCAGTGATAGGCAACATGGTTTTGTACAGGGAAGGTCATGTCTTACCATCTTAATAGAATTCTTTGAGGACGTGACAAAGTTGATTGATGAGGGAAAGGCTGTAGATGTCATATACATGGACTTCAGTAAGGCATTTGATAAGGTTCCCCATGGCAGGCTGATGGAGAAAGTGAAGTCACATGGGGTCCAGGGTGTGCTAGCTAGATGGATAAAAAACTGGCTGGGCAACAGGAGACAGAGGGTAGTAGTAGAAGGGAGTTTCTCAAATTGGAGACCTGTAACCAGCGGTGTTCCACAGGGGTCTGTGCTGGGACCACTGTTGTTTGTGATATATGTAAATGATCTGGAGGAAGGTGTAGGTAATCTGATCAGCAAGTTTGGTGATGACACTAAGATTGGTGGAGTAGCTGATAGTGAAGGGGACTGTCAGAAATTACAGCAGAATATAGATAGACTGGAGAGTTGGGCAGATAAATGGCAGATGGAGTACAATCCGGGCAAATGCGAGGTGATGCATTTTAGAAGATCAAATTCAAGGGCGAACTACACAGTAAATGGAAAAGTCCTGGGGGAAAATTGATGAACAGAGAGATCTGGGTGTTCGGGTCCATTGTTCCCTGAAGGTGACAACGCAGGTCAATAGGGTGGTCAAGAAGGCAGATGGCATGCTTTCCTTAATTGGGCGGGGTACTGAGTACAAGAGTTGGCAGATCATGTTGCAGTTGTATAGGACTTTGGTTCGGCCACATTTGGAGTACCGTGTACAGTTCTGGTCGCCACATTACCAAAAGGATGTAGATGCTTTGGAGCAGGTGCAGAGGAAGTTCACCAGGATGTTGCCTGGTATGGAGGGTGCTAGCTCTGAAGAGAGGTTGAATAGATTAGTATTATTTTCATTAGAAAGACTGAGATTGAGGGGGGACCTGATTGAGGTCTACAAAATCATGAGGGGTATAGACAGGGTGGATAGCAAAAAACTTTTTCCCAGTGTGGGGGACTCAATTACTAGGAGTCATGAGTTCAAAGTGAGAGGAGGAAAGTTTAAGGGAGATATGCGTGGAAAGTTCTTTACACAGAGGGTGGTGGGTGCCTGGAACGTGTTGCCAGTGGAGGTGGTAGACGCAGACACATTAGCGTCTTTTAAGATATATTTGGACAGGTACATGGATGGGCAGGGAGCAAATGGACACAGACTGTTAGAAAATACATGACAGGTTTGACAGAGGATCTTGATCGGCGCAGGCTTGTAGGGCCGAAGGGCCTGTTCCTGTGCTGTAGGTTTCTTCTTTGACCCCTTTTTAGCCCTTTTAATTCCTCGCTTCAGATTAGTCCTACTTTCCCGACATTCTTCCAAAGCTTCATCTGTTTTCAGTCGCCCAGATCTTACGTATGCTTCCTTTTCCCTCTTTTTGCTAGTCTCACAATTTCACCTGTCATCCATGGTTCCCTATTGCTCTTTCTATCCCTAATTTTTACAGGGACATGTCTGTCCTGTGCTCTACTCAACCTCTGTTTAAAAGCTTCCCACGTGTCAAGTGTGGATTTACCCTCAAACAGCTGCTCCCAATCCACATTCCCCAGCTCCTGTCAAATCTTGCTATAGTTGCCTTCCCCCAGTTTTGCACTCTTCCTTTCGGACCACTTTCGTCTTTGTTCATGAGTATTCTAAAACTTACAGAATTGTGATCACTATTCCCAAAGTAATCCCCTACTGAAACTTCAACCACCTGGCTGGGCTCATTCCCCAACACCAGGTCTAGTAGGGCCCCTTCCTGAGTTGGACTATTTACGTACTGCTCCATAAAACCCTCCTGGATGCTCCTTACAAATTCTGCTCCATCTAAACTCCTAACACGAAGTGAATCCCAGTCACTGTTGGGGAAAATTAAAATCTCCCATCACCATCACCCTGTTGCTTCTGCATCTTTCCATTATCTGTTTACATATTTGTACCACTATCTCACGCTCGCTGTTGGGAGGCCTGTAGAACCGCCCCAACATTGTTACTGCATCCTTCCTCTTTTTTTCTGAGCTCTGCCCATATTGCCTCACTGCTCAAATCGTCCATAATGCCCTCCTTCAGCACAGCTGAGATATCCTGTTTGACCAGTAATGCAACTCCTCGACCCAATTAACCTCCCTCTCTATCCCGCCTGAAGCGTCTATATCCTGGGATATTTAGTTGCCAATCTTGCCCGATCCTTAACCAAGTTTCAGTAATAGCAATAACATCGTACATCATACTTCGCATGGTCAGGAAGGAGAGATCACTTCTTGAGTGCACCAGAGCCCAAGTGGGGTGGTTGGGGATTTTGGAAGCAGCATAGAAGTAGAACTGATGGATCTTTCTTTTTCTCCATTTCAAAATCTTATAATCCAGTAGCCTAGTTAAAAGATTAATAAGGTTGCTGACTAAAGAACAGTTCGCAGTCAGTCACATGAATAGGGCCATAACAGGTGTAAATTACAATTGGAATTTAGCTAGAGTGAGTCATCTCAGCTCACCTTGGCTCTATTTAAGAAGGAGATAGTAAGAACTGCCAATGCTGGAGTCTGAGATAACACAGTGTGGAGCTGGAGGAATACAGCAGGCCAGGCAGCATCAGAGGAGAAGGAGCTAGAAGGGTCCTGACCCAAAACCTCCGCTTTCCTGCTCGTCTGATGCTGTCTGGCCTGTTGTGTCCCTCCAGCTCCACACTGCTATCTATTTAAGAAGGGGTCTGTTGAAAGCACATGACCAAAAAGCTGTGCACAATCAGGGAGGAGATCCAATCGACAATGAGACACAGCCCAAGTTCAGGGAATTTGGAGGCCATTTCAGAAGGTGCTGCAGAAGGGAATGAGGTGCCTTTGGTTTGACTTTTTAGTTTGTAGTTTGTAAGGTATTTTTACATGAATTGAAGCCCAGGACCAGCAGGCAAATGCAAAACACATAATGACATCAAAGGAAAACATATGTCCATTGGTTGGTAATAACTGCTAATTTGACTATCATGTTATAGGTTACTCTCAAATTGAAGATAAATAGGATAAATATTTACAGATTACAAACTATAAGACCAGTAGGACATTTTCTTTCCAAAAAAACCCAAATTGGAACTAAGTAAATAGCAGTGCCAGGCCAGGTAACTGCATGATGTGGAGCAGGTCGATCTTGCTGTGTTTCATAGTGACCACACTTATAGCAAGCGTTATTAGATTAGATTCTCTACAGTGTGGAAACAGGCTCTTCAGCCCAACACACTGCCTTTTGAAGCATCCCACTCAGACCCATCCCCCTATAACCCACACACCCCTGAGCACTACAGGCAATTTAGCATGGCTAATCCACCTAGCCTGCACATCTTTGGACTGTGGGAGGAAACCGGAGCACCTGGAAGAAACCCATGCAGACATGGGGAGAACGTGCAAACTACACACAGACAGTCGCCCGAGGCTGATATCGAACCCAGGTCCCTGGTGCTGTGAGGGTGCAATGCTAACCACTGAGCCACTGTGCTGCCCTAAATTGTGTCGTCTGCTGGAGGAACTCTGTCTCAGAGTTGATGAGCTGGAGCCTAAGCTTTGAACGCTGCGACACATCAGAGAGGGGGATAGTTACTTGGACGCTGTGTTTTGGGAGGCGGTCGCACCCCTTAGATTAACTATGTTGAATTCAGTCAGTTGTCATGCGCAGGAGGGTGTGACTAACAGTGAGGCAGATAGAGGGATCCAGGAGGTCATGCTGAAGGAGCCTCAGCTTTTGAGCTTGTCTACAGGTTTGAGATTCTTGATCCCTTTGCAGATGAGTGTGGGCTGTTGGGAGGATGAACAAACTCACCGTAGCACCATGGTACAGGGAGCATTCAAGAAGAAAAGAGAAATGTTGAAATTGGAGATAATCAGGTGAAAAGACACTATTCTTTGTGGCTAGGATCAAGAGTCCGAAAGGCTGTGTTGTCTGCGTGGTGCCCAGGTTCAGGATCTTATCTGGATTGCAGAGGAACTTGGAGAAGTAGGGGAAAGATCCAGTTGTTGTGGTCCAAAAGATACCAACAATATAGGTAAAAGGAGAATGGAGGTTCTGCTGAGGGAATAAGAGCAAATAGGGGTGAATTTAAAAAGCACAACCAAGCAGGTAAGTGTCTCTGGATTACTGCCTGAGCTATGTGCAAATTGGCACAGAGTAAACAAGATTAAAGAGTTAAACTAGTGGCTCAAAAATTGGCGTGGGAGAAATGGGTTTGAATTCATGGGATGTTGGCACCAGTACTGGGGGAGGAGGGAGCTGCTCTGATAGGACAGACTGTACCCACAGACCTGGCGAATTGCCTAACAAGGGCTATAGGGCTGGGGAGATGGTTTCAGTTCCATGGAAAATCATAAAATGAAAGGTAGAGGTGAAGGTCAGATTGCTGGCTAGTGATGATTGTTTCAGGAAAGGAAATAGAAGGGACAGAATGTGTGAATGTCACATTGTACCAAGGAATCGTAAAAGTGGAGGGAATTTTGATAATAAAACAAACTTAAAGACTTTGTTTCTTAATGCACGAAGGTAGACAAACTAATGGTGCAAATTGAGGTAAATGGGTATGACGTCATCGCCATTATGGTTACAAGGAGATCAAAACTGGGAGCGTAACATTCAGGGATATTTAACCTTTTGGAGTGACGGGAGGGAGGGAATTAGTGGTGGGGTAGCACTTTAATAAGAGATGAAATGGCAACAGTGTTGAGAGATGATCTAGATTCAAATGATGCAGAGTCCATTTGGGCAGAAGTTAAAATACAAGGGAAAGAAAACTGGTAGGAGTAATGCACAGACACCAAAACAGTAGCCACTCTGTGGGAAATGCTATAAATTAACAAATAATCAAAGCATGTAAAAACAATTGAGCATTAATTATGGGTGACCTCAGCTTTCATATGATTGGGTTAATCAAATTGAATAGGTTATCTATGACAACAAATTCATAGCGTACATGAGCTAGTAGCTGTATTTTATGGAGCCAACCAGGGAACAGGTTATCTTGGATCTGGTAATGAGGCAGCTTTAGTAAATGACCTCCCGAGTAAAAGATCCCCTAGGAAGTAGTGATCATAATATGTTAGAATTTAATATTCAGTTTGAGTTTGAGATACTTGGATTGGAAACCACTGTGTGTAACTTAAAGGAAGGGAATTACAATGAAATGAGGATAGAGTTAGCTGAAGTGATTCGGGCAGAAAGATTAACAGGAATGACAGGAAGCAAGCAGTGGCAGACAACCACTTAGGTAATTAATGACTCTCAGCAAAAATACATCCCAGTAAAGAGGAAAGTTTCTGAGAGGAATCAATCGATCAACCAATCATGGCTAACCAAGATGCTAAGGAGAATATTAAGTTGAAAGATGCATGTATAAGGAGGCCAAAGTCAGTGATAGCCCTGAACACTGAGATAAATTCTGAATCCAGCAAAGGAGGTCTGAAAAGATAATAAAGACAAACAAAATGAACGACCAGGGCAAATTAACAAGGGATATAAAAATTAACAATAAGGGTTTCTTTAAATGTATAAAAAGGAAGAGAGAGGTCAAATTAAACATTGGCCTCTTAGAAAATGAATATGGGGAGACTGGTTTTGGGAGATAATGAAATGACAGAGGAGTGAATCCAATATTTAGCATTAGTCTTTAAGGTGGAAGGTTTTCAGACATTCCATTGATATTAAAGAATGTTGGGGAGGAATTAAATACCGTCACCAAAACTCGAAAAAGTAGTATTAGAGAAACAAATGGGGCTTAGGCAGATACCTTCCCTAGTCCTGATGGTAAGCCTCCCAGGTAGCTACAGAGATACCGGTTGCATTTGTAGTTTTCAAAAAAATTGTTGGATTCTGCAGAAGTACAAGAAGAATGGAAAACAGCTAATGTGACACCCCTATTCAAAACGGGGATCGAGAGGCAGGTAGTATCCCTATCTTTCAGCCAGGAGGCTGTACTGTTCCAGAGATGTGTAATATCATCTCTATCAACTCTAGAAAATAGGCTTTTAAAAAAAAAAGCAGATCTAGATGAGTGGTGGTTAGTAGATTAACAAAAGAGGGAGATTTTCGTGATGGGAAAGCCACTTAGTTGTGTGCGATAATACTTCTGGGTTGAAAAAAAACAATCAAAAAGCAAATCCAGTGACCTTAATGGGCTTTGAGTGTTAACCATTGAGTTGACTACATGGCTGATTACTGGTGTTAGTAAAAATGGGAAAAACAAAAAGTCATGGTGATTTTTTTTGGCGGGAAAGCTGCTCAGTTGGAGAACCTTGGAGTACAAAAACATAAAGCAAAACAGAGGAAGAGGATCCACCTTACAGAAAAATTTAAAGCACACGCAGATGGTTTGCACTGCCCTTAAGGGGCTTTGCTTGTATATATTTAACTGGCTACACAACTGATTATTGGTGGTAATTAATAGTTTATAAAACAAAGCAGACCCAGTGGTTGTGGTTAGTATCATATAAAGAAAGACAATAAAAAGGTCCACAGTAATTTGGTGGGAAAGTCATTTGGTAGTGTGTGATAGCATTTCTGTCATAAAAGAAAAGCAGACCCACAGTCTTGTGGCACAGTGGAAATGTCTCTATCTCTGAGCCATGAGGTCTGGTTTCAATTGCTCTAGAGGTGTGTAATAACATCTCTGAACAAGTTGATTAGAAAATACAGTATACCAGGCACAACTCTCCCAACCTCACCATCACTTTTGATCACTTGCATTGCCTATACAGAGTTTTGCTTGTAAACATTAAATTGGCTACACTACACAGGTGTTTTACCGATGGTACATAATACTGTAGTTTTAAAAAAAATCAGTGATTTGGTGATGGGGAAACAAGTTGTTCAGTTGTGTGCAAGAGCACTTCTGGATATAAACAAAAGAAGGAAAAAAGAATAGCAGACCAACTCTCCCTACCCCTCTCTCATCTGATAGTTTGCATTGCGCTTAATGGGCTTTGTGTGTAGATGTGCTACCCAGGTGATTTACTGGTGGTGGTGGTTAATTGTTGAAATCGAAAAAAGGTCATGGTGATTTGGTGTTGGGAAAAGAATCGTTCCGTTGTGTGTGATAGCACTTCTGGAGATGTAAGAGAAATTAAACAGAGCAGTGGCTCTATTTTAGTGTTCAACAATAAACGGTGTTCTTTTTCAGTCAGGTTTCCTGAATTATTACACCTTTATTTATTTTTGCCTTGGCTTGGGAGAGACAAGCTGGTGTTTACTTCTCACCTACCTTATCACTGAGGCGAGAAGCCTGATGTCTAGGGGTATCTGCTGGCTAAAGGCTTTGACTGTCTGTCATGTTATAAATCATGGAGGCATAGACAGACTTGATAGCCAGAGACTGTTTCCCAGGGCAGAAATGGCTAGCACGAGGGGTCATAGTTTTAAGCTGGTTGGAGGGAAGTATAGAGGGGATGTCAGAGGCGGGTTCTTTACACAGAGAGTTGTGAGAGCATGGAATGCGTTGCCAGCAGCAGTTGTGGAAGCAAGGTCATTGGGGTCATTTAAGAGACTGCTGGACATGCATTTGGTCACAGAAATTTGAGGGTGCATACATGAGGATCAATGGTCGGCACAACATTGTGGGCTGAAGGGCCTGTTCTGTGCTGTACTGTTCTATGTTCTATGTTCTAAATCAATTATGAATTTTGATTTTTCCCTTCTAAAGCTGTCAGATCTTAACAAAGGGTGCTTCACTTTACATATCTTTTGAGTGTGTAATACACCAAGGTCCATATGTTGAATTAGGCAGCAAAAGATTTTCAAATAGATCTGTTGTAAATCTATAGTTTTACACACATCAGTTTCCACCCTGACCTTCTGAACCCTTCCCCTAAAACCAAGACCTCACCAGGGAAGAACTCTGCTCTCTTCTTCGTAGCCAATCCACCAGCCAGAGGGAAAAACCATCTTTTAATATTAAGAAGCCGCCACCAATTTAACAAATCACCCAATAATCAGATTACGCTAGCAAAACTCAAAAGCTTTGGGGAAATGAGAGGGAACTAAGTCAGACTGGGAGCGGGGAGTGGTGAATAGGAGGAAGTGGTGGATGCAGATACAGTTACAACATTTAAAAGACATTTCGATAAGTCCATAAATAACAAATGTTTGGCGTGATATGAGCCAGGTGCAGGCAATTGGGACTAGTTTAGTTTGGAATTATGATCAGCATGGATTGGTTGGACCAAAGGGTCTGTTTCTGTGCTGTATGACTATGACTGTAGATAATCCACTCCATCACCTGAGAACTCTGATTTTTGTTTTCTTATAATTTTAAACACCCACCATGCATTCATCAAATTAACGATTAGCAACAGTGACTACTGCCTACCAGGTACAATATGACAATGACAAGAAAAAGCCACAATGAGGAACTTCACGACTTCCCTATGAGGGAACTAAATGAAAATAATTTTGAAGGATGAGAGAATGCACCTCATCCTAAAGTGCTCTGTTCTTTTGATTTTGTAAACCCAGCGCTTAATCACCCTATCGTCAAATTAATTAAATAACTAACAATAACAAAAAGCAAAAAGATGTGGAACCAGCAGAGAGAACTAAATTAGATTAATGTTATAGATGTAAATGATGCAGTCCACTCACTGCAGTCCCAACCTTTAAAAATGCTTCTTTTTTCAAAGAACACTGCTCTTTCTTATTTTTGTTTACTTACAACACAAAAGACTTTGCTGTATTTTTTTTTAACCCTTTCCCTGTCCAGAAGCAATCCCACTGGGGAAAAACTGAGTACTTTTTCTAAAAAAATTAATATATATTTTAAGCACTCACCACCAAACTAATTCCACTTTCCCGCCTTTTCCCCATAACCCTTGATGCCCTTACTGATTTAAAAATTTGACTATCACATCCTTGACTATACTTAATGACCTTACCTCCAACATTCCTCCGGTAAAGAGGATTGACCCAATAGATGTAAAGCAGCTGTTACCCCCTGCAGGGCGATCTAGAATGAGAGGTCATAGTGTTAGGCTAAGGGGTGGCAGGTTTAAAACTAATTTGACAAGAAATTGCTACTCTCCAAGGAGAGTGGAATTTGCTACCCCGGAGTACAGTGGACACTGTGACAATGAATTTAAGCAGGGGAGAGATTTTTCACTAGTGATGGGCTAAAGGCTTGTGGGGTGTAAGCAGGGAACTGGAGTTGAGGCAAGTTGAGATCAGTCATGATTTTATTGTATGATGGAGCAGGCCTATGGGCTGAATGGCCTACTTTAACTTATAGTTCTCATGTTTTTAAAGAATTCCACAGTTTTACTACCCCCCCGAGAGAAGAAATTCTGCCCCTTCTCATGTTTTGTGAAAATCTGTAACCTAACTACAAAAGCTGCTGTGAAGCAGTTACCTTTTAACCCAAATCGACCTGCTGTCAGCGTGTCTGTCAAAATAATCCAAGTTCCATTTCTCCAAAGGTTACGTGACCTGTGTAACCTACAAGTGAACACCCACCCAGTTTTTCTCTAAGTGAGCATCGTGCAATTAAGCAACCAGACATGAACCAGCCCAAGGTGGGGAGTAATTCACAGAACAATATGAACAAAGCAAGTGTCTATCAAGGGACAAGGAAGAAAGGAGGTGGGATATGCTGAATAAACATCAAGTATGATCCTATAGAGACCTAAAGGTGGAAGTAAGCATGATGGAACTCAGTGGTCCTTACAGACAAGGGTGGAGGATATATGCCATTAACAAAGTAATTAGGGTATCATGTGACTGTTATCTTGATCAACTGGGCTGGTGGGCTGAAGAATGGCAGGTGGAGTTTAATTTAGATGTAGGAGTCAGGAGGTCATGTTGCAGCTGTACAGGATATTGATTAGGCCACTTTTGGAATACCATGTGCAGTTCTGGTCTCCCTGCTGTAGGAAAGATGTTGCTAAACTTGAAAGGGTTCAGAAAAGATTGACAAGGATTTTGCCAGGGTTGGTGGGTTTGAGATATAGGGTGAGATTGAATGGGCTGGGACTACTTTCCCTTGAGTGTTGGAGGCTGAGGGCTGACCTTATACAGGTTTATAAAACTATGAGGGACATAGGGTGAATAACCAAGGTCTTTTCCCCAGGGTGGGGGAGCTCAGAACTAGAGGGCATAGGTTTAAAGTGAGAGGGGAAAGATTTTAAAAGGACCTAAGGGGCAATGTTTTCATACAGAGTGTCTATGGAGTGAGCTGCCAGAGAAAATGGTACAAGTTGGTACAATTTCATTTAAAAGGCATTTGGTTGGGTACATGAATAGGAAGGGTTTAGAGGGGTATGGGCTAAATGTTGGCAAATGGGACTGGATTAATTTAAGAAGTCTATTTGGCATGGACAAGTGGGATTGAAGGTTCTGTTCCTTGCTATATATTTCTCGAGTCCATGACAGGATAAATGCAAGGTGTTGCATTTCAGAGGGTCAAACCAGGGCAGGACCTCCACAGTCAATTCTAGGGCCTTTGGGAGCATTATAAAACAAAGATATCTAGGGATACGGTTCACAGCTTGTTCAAAGTGAAGTGAGAGCTAGACAGTGTGATGAAGAAGGTTTTTGACATGCTTGCTTTCATTGGTCGGAGCATTGAGTATACGAGTTGGGCCATCTTATTACAGATGTACAAGGTAATGTGAGGCCATATTTGGAGTACTGTCTGCAGGTCTGATTGTCCTGCTATAGAAATGATATTATTAAACTAGAAAGAACGCAGAAACAAGTTACTAGGATATTACCTGGACTGAAAGGTTTGAGTTATAAGGAGAGGTTGGACAGGCTGGGACTTTTTCTCCTGGAATGTAGGAAACTGAGGGGCATCTTTATAAAGGTCTGTAAAATTGTGAGAGGCATAGATAGGTTAGATAGTCAACAGCTTTTCCACATGGTAGGGGAGTCTAAAACTAGAGAGCATAAGTTTAAGGTGAGAGGGGAGAGACACAAGAGTCCAGAGGGGCAATTTTTCTCAGAGTGGTGAGTGCCTGGAACAGGCTGCCAGAGGTAGTGGTGGAAACGAGTACAATTTTGTCATTTTAAGGAACATTTAGACAGGTACATGGATGGATAGGTGTGGAGGGGTATGTACCAAAAGCAGGCAAATGGGACTAGATTAACTGTGAAAACCGGCAGCATGGGCAAGTTGGGCTGCAGGGCCTGTTTCCATGCTGTAGACCTCTGAATCTAAAGCTAGGGGGCATACTTTTTTAAGATGAGGAGAAAGATTTAAAGAGGTCATGAGGGTCAACTTTTGTTTTTACAGTGGTTTGTATGTGGAATGAACTGCCAGAGAAATTGGATGCAGTTAGTAACAGCATTTAAAAGATGTTTGGATAAGTTCACGATTAGGAAAGGTTTGGAGGGATTTGGGATTATGGTCACTGTGGACTGGTTGGACCAAAGCGGCTGTTTCCACGCTGCACAACCTCTGACTCTGTGGCTGCCCAGCAGTGTTACAGTGAGAAAAGTTAAAGGAGGGCAGGGGAAATGGGAGGAGCTAAATCAAAATGGAGTTGGAAGTAATGCACTCCAGCTCGTGTGGTACCCACCTCCCTCTGAAAGCTTGGAGAAGAACGCTACGACTTTGTATTTTTTTTTTGTAAGCCCACCATTAAATCATTCTAATCAGAACTCAGCTGTTAAGATATTTTCTAATCAACCTGTTCAGAGATATTTTACACACCACTGGAACTTGTGGGACTTGAACCCAAGTTTTTTGGTTCAGAGGTAGGAACACTACCCCTGTGCCGAAAGAGTTCTTCTAGAGCTCTACTCTTAAATGCAAAAATCCAACAAGCACTACCAGCCCTTGATCAATTCTGGAGTTGACCTGTCTAAAAGGGACTTGCATTTCTAATATTGACATTGAACATTCCTGTGAACTTATTTTCTCTATTTAATGGCAGTTTTGAATTATTTAATGATTTGATAAAGATTCTGGGTACAAAGATTTGCCAATTGGTTACACTTCATTTTTCTTTGAAGTTTGTACAAAACATCAAGGCAAATTAAAAGGCATTTTCCCAGATTGAATCACCTGCAGAGCCCTGATCTCTTCAAAATATTGAACATTGAACCCTCCCATACAGAAAGAAGTCATTTGACCTATTGTTTTGTGATGGCCTGCTGAAAGCGTTAAGATCTATTGAGTGTTAGCAAGAGTTTTGTTGTCTTTGATAGGTTCAGATAGCCTGTAGCGGTTTATAACATGTGCAAGTTCTTGTAATCCGAACTGGACGCATCTGTGATGTTGAAAACAGCTTGTTCAAAATGCTAATGCTTTCATGAACATACTCGAGAAGTGTAAAATGATATTGTGTATAAAATAGAACAGAGATAACACTGGCTTTGTTGCATTCTTTCTAGCTCATATGACAGAAGGAGGACACTACTCGGAGATCCAGTTGGAGCCACCCTATGGGAAGAATAAAGTCAATCAGAATTTGCAAATGCCATCCAGCTTGTTCTGATTATGATCCGTACATCAAACGTGCGATCGGAGGTGGGGAGGGTGGGTGGGAGGGGAGTGGGGCAAGAAAAAGAAGCCTTCCAAATCTCGACATCCTGTCTTTGACCTCCACCAAAAAAGGCCAAAGAAATTTCTTTCAACTCACGACGGCCTGATTAAAGAACCTATGCGTAGGAGGATCAGAATCCAAGTTTTGCGTTTGGCAGAGAGATCAACAGACCCCCTTCTGTATGTTTTCTACCTCTTGTGTTCTCAGTAGTTTTTCTATGACTTACCTCTTTTCCAAGCATGCTGCCATGAGTGAGTTCTTTTTCTGAGTCTGGGTTTTAGCAATTAATTGGCTGAACACTTCCAATGAAATTTGGGAAACCTAATTGGATGCTCTGGCTGACAGCAAATCCTGTTAGTGACAGGGCCAACAGGCTTATTTCTCACTGTCTAAAAGTTCAACTTGCACTCCAAATTTCCTGAAGTTCATTTCCCATGAGGTCAGCAAAGGGAAGGAGCAATCATACAGTGCTTTCTGATGCTCAAACTGTACAGACCAGTTTACCGCTGATGGTAGGAAGTTCTTGCAGACGCTCACAGAACCCCTTCCTCTGTTTAAACAGTATTTTAGTCTGAGCAGCTATCAACCCATCAGGAATAGAAAGCTCAACAGGTCCAGTTTTTTTTTGCATTCAACACACGGAAGAACTGAAACTGACTTGTAGTTGGGGATTCAGATTGTACTTTTTCAGGTCAATCCTGTTTTCCTCCAATCTTATCTGCTTTTAATATCCTGGCTCACTAACATTTTGCAAAATGTAATCCTCATTTGAGGAAATAAATCTCAACCTAATGGGTAGCAATCTACCTCATCTAATAAAACACTAGGAAATAGTTTGTTTTCGCAACACATACTTTACCAAAACATACACTGATTTGGAGCAGTGTTCACAGTTTTTAGAGTGATTTATGATTAGTTCTTTTTCTTTAGGAGTCTATGTATCTGACATAATTTTGGCTAACAGATGAACTCCATGAGTTCAATTTTGTATCATTCACTCCTCCCATTCAATCCTCCCATTTCAAATATGTAACTAAAGTCAACAGACAAACTGAATGGAAAACAACACAGAAACCTGCTCCAGGTTTATTTTTGAATGATATAAATACTTGCAAACATCAAAATAGGAAATGCATTACTGGTTATGGGACATGTCACAGAATTGTCAAAGTGGTATATTGCTGCCACATTTGATCAATTTTCATTTTTTAATACATCAAGATGTAATTTTTACATCCCATTCAGACTACATTAACTTCTGTCAATTCAAGAGAACTGAAGTTTACTATATTTTTGTATTTATTTGTATATATTTAATCAGTGTCAAAATAAAGATTATTTCTGTATTTCAAAAACAGCAACATTACATTTGACACTATGTTTTGTTAAAATATTTTCAAAATTTGGTTTTATAGAAGTTTTTTTTGCAGTTTTTCTTTTGTCATTAAGAAACTGAACAATGACCTGTAAGTTGGACAATGTAAAGTTCAGCTGAAGACTGCAAGGTGCGCAGGAGGCGATGGCCTGATGGTATTATCACTTGGCTGTTAATCCGGTGACCCAAGTAATGTCCTGGGGACCTAGGTTTGAATCCTTCCACAGCAGAGGGTAGAATTTGCATTCAGTTTTTAAAAATCTGCCATTAGGAGTCTGAATAACTATGAAATCATTTGATTGCTGGAAAAATCCACTTGGTTCACTAATGTCCTTTATGGACAGAAACTGCCATCCTTACCTGGTCTGGCCTATATGTGACTTCAGACCCACAGCAATGTGATTGACTCTGAACTGCCCTCTGGATAGTTAGAGAAGGGCAATAAATGTTGGCTTAGCCAGTGATGCCCTCATCCCATGGGAAAAAAAAACCTCACCATTGCTATTATATCATATTTTTAAAACCAACCTTCCATGATGGTTCAGCAAAGACAGATATCCTGGAATTGTTATATCTATCGTCTTTTACCTATATCTTTACTTACTGCCATCTGCCTCGTTAATGCCAACAAGTTCTCATGGAGAAAAATACCACACGTTTATCAAAGATTGATGCACCCTGTATTCGCATTTGAATGACAGGTTAATCAACCTACAAAATGTGTGTTAGATTTTAAACTTTATTCTTCGGTGTTGTGATCCCAGCTGATGTTATTGCTGGATAAGACAGATGCCAGAATTAAGCCTGCTTGATTGCTCAGTTTTTAAAATTTTAACTAAATCACACAAAGCTGCAGAGTTTCTTTAATAACTGAGCAGCAATTTATTACAGAAAATAGGAAAGAGAAACAAACATATCATGTAGAAGACAGTTTAAAAGACCATCAAACACAGCGAAACCAAGTCTCATATTCCCAACGCCATCACTTTACAGCAATTCAATTCCAGAGAAATTACTTCCCTATATCAGATCTTTAAGTTTGATGAAACTGATTCTCCTAAATTTGCACCTGTGAGTGTTGAAATTCAAAACTGAGAACTCAGATTTACACAACTTTGTGTAACCTGTAGATTGTAACCATGTAGTCCTGGGCTGTTGCCCTGGAAGTTGTACAAACTAATCTTTCTGTGGAGTAATCTGTGCTTTCCCTGAATTGTCCTAGATTTCTAGAAAATGAGAAAAATTATATCTTGTTCTGACCCCAGTCAAATGTCCTCTGAACTGCTCAAAAACCTTTAACCTCCAAATTTTCCGAAGCAAAAATTAGTTTTTGATATTCATGAACAAAAAATACAAACTAATGACACTGACTTTTCACTGTCATAAAGTATTGCAGTACAAAAACTAACCAACAACTTCCTCAGGGATCCCTGTTTGCTGGCACATAATAGATTTGGTCAATGTTCTGATTGACTGATTTATTATCACATGAAAATACAGTGTCAAGCTTTGTTTACAAGCAGTACAGGCAGATCATAGTAAGCAATCGATGTACAGATCAAGAATACAGATAGAAGCAGGATAACAAAGTGTGAAGCTGGATGAACACAGCAGGCCAAGCAGCATCTCAGGAGCACAAAAGCTGACGTTTCGGGCCTAGGCCCTTCATCAGAGAGGGGGATGGGGAGAGGGTTTTGAAATAAATAGGGAGAGGGGGAGGCGGACCGAAGATGGATAGAGGAGAAGATAGGTGGAGAGGACAGTATAGGTGAGGAGGGGATACGTCAGTCACGGGAGGATGGACAGGTCAAGGAATCGGGATGAGGTTGGTAGCTGGGCTGGTTTTGGGATGCGGTGGGGGAAGGGGGGATTTTGAAGCTTGTGAAGTCCACATTGATACCATTGGGCTGCAGGTTTCCCAAGCGGAATATGAGTTGCCGTTCCTGCAACCTTCGGGTGGCATTATTGTGGCACTGCAGGAGTCCCATGATGGACATGTCATCTAAGGAATGGGAGGGGGAGTTGAAATGGTTTGCAACTGGGAGATGCAGTTGTTTATTGTGAACCGAGCGGAGGTGTTCTGCAAAGCAGTCCCCAAGCCTCCGCTTGGTTTCCCCAATGTAGAGGAAACCACATACATTGGCAGATGTGCAGTTGAACATCTGCTTAATATGGAAAGTCATCTAGGGGCCTGGGATGGGGGCGAGGGAGGAGGTGTGGAGGCAAGTGTAGCGCTTCCTGCGGTTGCAGGGGAAGGTGCTAGGTTTGGTGGGGTTGGAGGGGAGTGTGGAGCAAACAAGGGAGTCACGGAGAGAGTGGTCTCTCCGGAAGGCAGACAAGGGAGGGGATGAAAAAATGTCTTGGGTGACAGGGTTGGATTGTAGATGGCGGAAGTGTCGGAGGATGATGTGTTGTATCCGGAGGTTGGTGGGGTGGTACGTGAGGACGAGAGGGATTCTCTTCGGGCGGTTGTGGCGGGGGCGGGGTATGAGGGATGTGTGGCGGGAAATGCGGGAGACACGGTCAAGGGCGTTCTCAACCACTGTGGGGGTGGCGGGGGGCGGGGGGGGGGGGGGATGTTGCAGCCCTTGAAGAACGCGGCCATTTGGGATGTGCGGGAGTGGAATGCCTCATCCTGGGAGCAGATGCGGCAGAGGCAAAGGAATTGGGAATAGGGGATGGAATTTTTGCAGGGGCTTAGGTGGGAGGAGGTGTATTCTAGGTAGCTGTGGGAATCGGTGGGCTTGAAGTGGACATCAGTTTCTAGCTGGTTCCCTGAGATGGAGACTGAGGGGTCCAGGAAGGTGAGGGATGTGCTGGAGATGGCCCAGGTGAACTTGAGGTTGGGGTGGAAGGTGTTGGTGAAGTGGATTAACCAGCTAAAAACTGATGTCCGCTTCAAGCCCACCGACTCCCATTATCTCTGATACAGATAGAAGCATACAGGTTACATTACACAGGGCATGTGCTAGGTGAGATGAACATTAGCAAGACCAGCATTATTTGAGGCTAGAGAGTCCATTCATCATTCTGATTACACCTGGAAATAAGCTGTTCATGAACCTGCTGGTGCACGTGTTCAGGCTTCTGATGGAAGAGGTTGTAGGAGATTGTTATTGGGGTGTGATGGGTCCTTGATGATGTTGGATGCCTTTCCGTGGCAGCAAGCTCTGTAACTAGAATCCATGGATGGAAGGTCGCCTTCCGTGATGTGCACACCACCTTCTGTAGTTTCTTATGGTCCTGGGCAGAACAATTGCCATATCAGGCCATTATGCACCTGGACAGTATGCTTTCAATGGTGCATCTGTAGAAGTTAGTGGAGGGGCATTATAGACATGCCAAATTTCCTGAGCTGCCTGAGGAAGAGGAGGCATTGTTGTCCCTTCTGAACTGTCACATCTACATGGGAATCCAGGACAGGTTGTTGGTTATCGTCACTCTGAGGAACTTAATGCTCTTCACCCTCTCAACCTCAGTTCCGTTGATGTAGATGGAAATACACTCCTCCTTTCTTTCTGATGCCAATGATCAGTTCTTCAGTTTTGGAAGGATGACCTGACCTTTTTGAAAAGTAAGCAAATCATATGCCACTATTTTAAATTCAAAACTCTATATATGACATTTCATCACTGCAGAGCAGAGAAATTTATCAGAGAATTATATTTGTCAAGTATGGGTTTGAAAAAGCTGATCAAAAGATCATGATTTTGAGAAGACAAAGCATCTCCAAGGTACTAAGCCCAGATAGCAATGAAGCCTGACAGCAGGTGGGGTAGTGCTATGGAGAACCGCATGCTTTTCTTAGGTTTGAACTACATCTGATCATCAAATGAAAACAAAAAGCAGCAGGCATGGGAATTGATCACCAGTCAGGCAGATGTATTTGATACCTGGTGTACTTCGGCAGACATTAGAAAGTCGGGACAGAATCTTATCGAGGTCTGAGTGAAGTGGGCTACAGCAACATTTGTGGCACATTCAGATAAGAAGTCTGACAAGGTTTATCGATGTCAGGAGCATATTCTTCCTTTTTTTAAAATGCTTTTGCCAAATGGAAAGGTTAATTTCTCGCTAGGCAGTAGTGAGTTACCAATCATATATCATTATACTTTGTTAAATCCTTTATTAATGACCCAACTCACCTCATTAATAAAAGCACAATACTGTGCAGATGTTGCAAATCTGGAAGAGTATTCCGGAGAAATTCAGCAGGTCTGGCAGCATCATATTGACCTTCATCTCTGACTGTCCTCCCTGCCCTCTAAGCTGCAATATTTCACCCTAATAATGCCCAGCTGCCTGCCCTTCTCTCTCATCCAACTGCCCACCATGCTGTCTAATGCGGATTTGCATACCACCCTCCAACCCAATAAATCTTCAGTGTTTCCTGCCACTGTCCTTGTGTTATCTCTTCAATGCCTCTGTTTTGCCCACCAGCCTTGACTGCCCAGGCTCTTTAGGCAATAATTTCTCTTTTGCACCTGCAGGTACCCTGTCGCTTCCTGAACAATCACACAGCCATAGAGATATACAGCATGGAAACAGACCCTTCAGTTCAACTTGTCCATGCCGACCAGATATCCTATAGAAATCTTGTCCCATTTGCTGTAGCTTGGCCCATATCCCTCTAAACCCTTCATATTCATATACTTGTCCAGATGCCTTTTAAATATTGTAATTACACCAGCCTCTACCACTTCCTCTGGCAGTTGATTCCATACACGCACCATCCTCTGTGTGAAAAGGTTGCCCCTTAGGTCCCTTTTTAGATCTTACCCCTCTCACGTTAAATCTATGCCCCCTAGTTTTGGACTCCCCCACCCTGGGTAAAAGACGTTGTCTATTTACCCTATCCATGCCCCTCATGGTTTTATAAGCTTCTACAAGGTCACCCCTCAGCCTCCGCTGCAATAGGGAAAATAGCCCCAGTCTATTCAGCCTCTCCCTGTTGCTTAAACCCTCCAAGCCTGGCAACATTCACGTAAATCCTTAATGAACATTAACATCCTTCAGCAAGGAGGGAGACCAGGATTGCGTGCAATACTCCAAAAGTGGTCTAACCAATATCCTGTGCAGCTACATGACCTCCTAACTCCCCTACTCAATGTCCTGATCGACAAAGGCAAGCTTACCAAACACCTTCTTCACTATCCTGTCTATCTGCTACTCCACTTTCAATGCACTATGAACCTGTAGTTTGTTCAGCAACAGTGCCCAGGACCTTACCATTAAGTAAATAGGTGCTGCCCTGACTTGCCTTTCCAATGTGCAGCACCTCACACTTATCTAAATTGCACTCCATCTGCCACTCCTCAGACCATTGGGCCTTCTGATCAAGATCCCGTTGTATTCTGAGGTAAACTTATTTGCTGTTCACTATACCTCCAAATTTAGTGTCTTCTGCAAACTTACTAACCACACCTCCTACTTTCACATTCAAATCTTTTATATAAATGACAAAAAGCAGTGGACCCAGAACTGATCCTTGTGGCACACTGCAGGTCACAGGCCTCCAGTCTGAAAAGTAACCATCCACCATCACCCTCTGCTTTCCACTTTTAAGCCAGTTCTGTATCCAAACAGCTAGTTCTACCTGTGTACCACGTGATCTAATCTTGCTAACCAATCTACCATGAGGAACCTTGTTGAACACTTTACTGAAGTCCACATAGATCACATCCACCACTCTGCCCTCATCAAATCTCTTTGTTATTTCTTCAAAAAACTCAAGTTGGTGAGGCATGATTTCCCAAACACAAAGCCTTGTTGACTACCCCTAATCAGTCCTTGCCTTCCCAAATACATGTAAATCCTGTCCATCAGGATATCCTCCAACAACTTGACAACCACTGATATCAGGCTCACCAGTCTACACTTCCTTGGTTTTTTCTTACCACCTTTCTTAAATCAACAGTCAAGCCCCAGGACTGTGATCAGCCAGGCATCGGCAAGCCCATACATATGACAACCTCTGCATCTGACCCACGATATGCCCTGGGATTATCCAGTCCCCAGACTATCAGATAGATCCCATGACACCGGCTCCATCAATGAGAGCTGGGTGTAGCAGACCATCATGGATTACAAAATAGTCATTGGTCATTTGAGTTGCATTGTGGGGTCAAATTTATTTTGTTTTTGTTCCAATTTGCTGGCTTTAATAAAAGTGCATGTTTGGAATTATCCAATTGCTTGCCTGTGAGTGATGTTCCTCTATTGGAGCAAGCTGCGAGTCTCCAGTTGGCACTGGGCACAGGGCAGTGGTGATTTAGGGACAGTGTTTACATGGGACATAACTAGGCACAAGTAAACTATTTGGTCAGTTGGTTAAACAGCAACAAGGGTGAAAATTATGTTGCATGCAGGAGGCAGTAAGCAACGTGGCTGCTATGCCATTACAGTGACGCGGGAGTCATGCCAATATTTATCCTGGTGTAGCGCAGCCTTTCAAAGATGGTGAGTGAAGGGACACCAGTCTTGTGTAGCTATCAGCTGAGTGGCGAGTTGTTCTGCGAGTGGCATGTGGTAAGTTAGGAGTGTATTCAGTTGTGAAGGATACTATAGAGGCAAGTAGTTAATGAGATGACAGTGGTAAGATACAGTGGTAAATCCTGCTGATCTCACATGAGAATCCTTCCAAAGCTCTCAAAATAATTCACACTGAGACCAAAAAGACTAAGATACCCAGAAGGTCTCTCAAAAAGGTTTCTGCAGGATATTGGCCAATTCATTAGGTGATTGAGCCAAAGAAATATTAGTGATTCTAACCGCAAATTGGTTTTATCAATGTAAAGTCATGCTGTTTGGAATGAAAAATCCACCAGCAACTTATCAATGATTAACTAGCAAAGTTATTTAATTATAATGGAACTGTTTTACCTACACTGAATATTTGGTTTTGTTCAGCCAAATGTGGGAAGAACATTTACACTTTTGAATAAATTGTTCAATCAGTTGCAAAATGCCAATTTGGTCATACGTTTGGCGTAAAAGTGAATTTGACAAAGTAGAATGATAGCGAGTTGAGACAAGATTTGTAGCTCAGGTTGAGGTTCTGGATGTGAGATTGCTCGCTGAGCTGGAAGGTTAGTTTTCAGACGTTTCGTCACTATTCTAGGTAACATCATCAGTGAGCCTCCGACGAAGCGCTGGTGTTATGTCCCACTTTCCATTTATCTGGTTAGGTTTCCTTGGGTTGGTGATGTCATTTCCTGCATTGATGTCATTTCCTGTTCTTTTACTCAGGGGATGGTAGATTGGTTCCAAATCAATGTGTTTGTTGATGGCATTCCGGTTGGAATGCCATGCTTCTAGGAATTCTCGAGCATGTCTCTGTTTGGCTTGTCCTAAGATGGATGTGTTGTCCCAATCAAAGTGGTGTCCTTCCTCATCAATATGTAAGGATACGAGTGATAGTGGGGGTCATGTCGTTTTGTGGCTAGTTGATGTTCATGTATCCTGGTGGCTAGCTCCCTGCCAGTTTGTCCAATGTAGTGTTTGTCACAATTCTTGCAAGGTATTTTGTAGATGACGTTCGTTTTGCTTGTTGTCTGTAATCGGGTCTTTTAAGTTCATTAGCTGCTGTTTTAATGTGTTGGTGGGTTTGTGGGCTACCCTGATGCCAAGAGGTCCGAGTAGTCTGGCAGTCATTTCGGAAATGTCTTTGATGTAGGGGCGAGTGGTTAAGGTTTCTGGTCCCGTTTTGTCTGTTTGTTTGGCTTTATTGCTGAGGAATCGGCGGACTGTGTTCATAGGGTACCCATTCTTTTTGAATGCGCTGTATAGGTGATTTTCCTCTGCTCTGCGTAGTTCCTCTGTGCTGCAGTGTGTGGTGGCTCATTGGAATAATGTTCTAATGCAGCTTCGTTTGTGGGTGTTGGGATGGTTGCTCCTGTAGTTCAGTATTTGGTCCGTATGTGTTGTTTGCCTGTAGACGCTGGTTTGAAGTTCCCCATTGGCTGTTCGCTCTACTGTGACAACTAGGAATGGCAGTTTGCTGTTGTTTTCCGCCTCTTTTGTGAATGTTATGCCAGTAAAGGGTATTATGGATGATCTTGAAGGTTTCCTCTAATTTGTTTTGTTTAGTGATGACAAAGGTATCATCCACCAAGATAGAAGAGGATGAAATAATGGTCTCCTTTGACGTAACAGCCCTATTCACATCCATCAACATCAACCTGGCTAAAGAAACACTGACGACACTATTAGAAGAACCGAAGACACATACACCAGACATCACCAACCTCATCAGCAAGGACAACATCATCAAGCTAGTGGACCTATGCCTCACCACCCACTTCACTTTCAATAACAAAACCTACAGACAAACCAACAGTACACCCATGGGATCTCCGATATCAGGGTTCTTAGCAGAGGCAGTAATGCAGAGACTTGAACAAACAGCTCTGCCAATCATCCAACCCAAACTTTGGGTCCGCTATGTGGATGACACCTTTGTCACCGTCCTAGGAAAAAGGCTCTCCCTATCCACCCTATGATTATCCTATAGGTCTCAATTAAGTCACCTCTCAACCTTCTTCTCTCTAATGAAAACAGCCTCAAGTCCCTCAGCCTTTCCTCATAAGACCTTCCCTCCATACCAGGCAACATCCTAGTAAATCTCCTCTGCACCCTTTCCAAAGCTTCCACATCCTTCTTATAATGTGGTGACCAGAACTCTACACAATACTCCAAGTGGGGCCGCACCAGAGTTTTGTACAGCTTCACCATAACCTCTTGGTTCCGGAACTCGATCACTCTATTAATAAAAGCTAAAACGCTGTATGCCTTCTTAACAGCCCTGTCAACCTGGGTAGCAACTTTCAAGGATCTGTGTACATGGACACTGAGATCTCTCTGCTCATCTACACTACTAAGAATCTTACCATTAGCCCTGTACTTTGACTTCCGGTTACTCCTACCAAAGTGCATCACCTCACACTTGTCTGCGTTAAACTCCATTTGCCACCTCTCAGCCCAGCTCTACAGCTTATCTATATCTCTCTGCAACCTACAGCATCCTTTGTCACTGTCCACAATTCCAGCGACCTTCGTGTCGTCTGCAAATTTACTAACTCATCCTTCTACGCCCTCATCCAGGTCATTTATAAAAATGACAAACAGCAGTGGACCCAACACCGACCCTTGCGGTACATCACAAGTAACTGGTCTCCAGTATGAACATTTCCCATCAACTACCACCCTCTGTCTTCTTTCAGCAAGCCAATTTGCCCTTTACGTCCCCTTTAAATCTTTCCCCTCTCACCTTAAACCTGTGCCCTCTAGTTCTGGGTTCCCCTACCCTGTAGGAAATGAGTTTCTCAGTGATGTGGACATTGTTGATAAGATCAAAAATTGTGGTCATGAAGGTGGGAAAACAAAGTGGGTGCAATGAGATCTCCGCTTGACCGGTCTTGATCTCAAATGGATTCTGTCATATTACAATCAGTAAGGACCATTGCTGACATCTTGTCATTGTGGAGATAGGGAATGTTAATGAATTTCATTGAATAGCTGGCCTTCAACAGGCTTTTCCATAGCACTCCCCAACTGAAGGCCATGTGGAGTGGCTGTTGTTGTTCCTGACATTTCTCTTGGAGTTGTCAAACAATAAAACCCATGTCCACATTTCCAGAATCTGGTTAGAAATCACATTGGCTTTCAGGAAGGACTTCCTCTGAGCCTGGGAGGAGGTATCTAGCGAGGATGCTGATGTTGATCTTCCTGGTGAAGAACAGTAAGGAAATCCCATGGTAGTTCCTAGAGTTCACTTTGTCTCTTTTCTTCCAGAGGGTAGAAATGGCAGCATTCCTGAGATTAGCAGGGAATTTTTTTGTCCCAGATGTTCAGAACAGTTGATGGAAATGATGGGCAAGCTCCACTCCAAACTTGAAACTCTCCACTGGAATCCTGTCTACTCCTATAAAAACTTTTCCATTCATGTGTCTAAATGACAACCGTCAACCTCTGCAACTCTAGGTGGGAGTCCAAGATCACCGTTGATGCGTATTTCCTCAATTGCGACCTCAAAAGTCTCCTAAACTGTGACATAATTGTCAATGATGCTCTCTCTCCATCAGGGGCCAACATTTTCTCGGTTTTTCAAAAGGACACCATCCTTACTCCAGAGCAGTTTGAGGGAAAGGGTGTTGTATTTGTATATTGCCTTGGTGGAACTGATGAAATCCCGGAGTATCAAGATTGTCAGCAAGGAGTTGCAGTTCCTTAGCTTTCTCAGTCCACCGTGGTTCTTCATTTCCCCTCGCTCTTCTTGATAACACCATCTTAGTTTGTTGAGCTCTTCTCGTTGCCTGTCTGGCGATGTGGGCTGGTCAGGCATGGATCGATTTCCTCTTCGTATTAATGATGACTGACTGTATCATCCAAGACATTCTCGTCGAACCAGTATTGGTGGCTCTTCTAACAAAAACAAAAACAGTTTCTTCAACTCATGAGATGATGGCTGTCTTCAGCTCCTTCCAGATTTCCTCTGCTCCATTAAAATGAATTATGGAGATTTTGGTGAAGACATTGCTAAGTACACTGGTCTGCTTGGCTCTTGAGGCTGTGCAACGTTGAGCTTTTCTCTGAACTTTCTCCTTTCAGCTGCTTCTGGTGGCATTTGATGGACATCGAGGAGTGAATGAGTCAGTAGTCTATCCAACAGTTGTCTGCACTGGTCACTGCTTTCGTAATGAGCACATCCTTTAGGTCTCGGGATCAAACAATGATGTCTTGATTGTGGATGCCTCCAAGAAATCTTGAACTTGTCCTTTGGGCAGAACAGTGTGTCAGTGATGACCAGCTAGTGTTCTGCACATTTGATGAACAGGAGAATCCCATTAGAGTTGCAATTTCTAATTCCTCCCTTTCTAGAGTTGAGCATCCTTTCAAACCTTGCAGTGAAGTCCACAAGGAAAATAATTTAATCTTCCTTAGGAGAGTATGGTCCCAGGGCAGAATAGGAGCCTCCTTTGGACTCATCTGTGGCATCAAGGGTTGGAGCTTAGGTACTCAAACCATTGCCTGCTGGTTCCTGGCAAGTTGTAAACAGAGTCATGAAGTAATTGTTGTTACTAACAGGGAGCTCAAGAGTCAGTTGACAAGCTTGTTCTTAATAGTGAACCCAATTCTGCGTGTTCTGGGTCAATCATTGGCATTTCTTCGGCAGAAGAGGTAAACACCACATTTTCCTGTAGAACTGGAAATCAATGAAGTGTCTAACCTAATACACAGCTCTTCATTCTAGCTGATTATGCTGCAGTTTCTCCGTGAGTTTACATTCCAGGTTCTGAGATTGAGTTCTACTCTGGTAGGTAAGTCGCATCTCCATGTGGCCTCAAAGCCAGGTTCACAACAGAATATTTTTAAGGCACCTCTTCTAGCCCCTTCCCTGTGTGGAGTGAGCAGAGTGGATCTTGAAGGAAGGTGAAGCAACCTGCCAAAACACACCTATCCCCATAAGAGCAAAAACAACAAACTCTTACTACCTACTTTCCTAGGATGGTGACGGCGAGCACAAGGGGGCATAGCTTTAAATGGAGGGGTGAAAGATATAGGACATATGTCAGAGGTAGTTTCTTTACTCAGTAGTAAGGGAATGGAACGCTTTGCCTGCAACAGTAGTAGATTTGCCTACTTTAGGTACATTTAAGTCATCATTGGACAAGCATATGGACATACACGGAATAGTGTAGGTTAGATGGGCTTGCGATCGGTATGACAGGTCGACACAACATTGAGGGCCGAAGGGCCTGTTTGGTGCTCTAATGTTCTACGTTCTACATGCCAGCCCATAGCTAGAGGCTCGCAGATCTCTCAATCCTGTTCCCACCTCCTCTCACCACAGTGCCTGTGTGTAGGCACTTACGGAAAATTGAATACGTCTAGAAAGACACCATGTGCTGGACATTTTATAACATGTGAACTCCATAGCCTGGATCACCATTGAGGCATTCTTTTGTCTCCACTTTTTCTGGCTCATTGCCTTCTACCTAGGTTGCCCTGCCCTGCATTACTTGATGGTAACGGTGAAGGCATTCATGTAATCAGTGGGTACAATAGCAGATGAAGGCTGCAATAGGCAGATCCCCCAGACATCAAGGCTTCCCTACCACTGGAACTTGATCTTCCTTGGGATGAGATTCTGAATTTCCTTCTTCAAAAAAGGCAGTGGATGTAAAGTTTTTAAATTTTTTGCGATATTAGGAATACACCTAGTTGCCCTTGAAGTGCCACCTTGAACTGTTGGAGGCCATTTTGTGCAGGAACACCTACAATGCTGTTACATAAGTTCTAACACTATATTTCAAAGTCTGAATGATGAGTGGTTTAGATAGGAAATTATCGGTTGTAATGTTCCAACAGATATGTTCCCTTACCCTTCTAGAGGGCAGTGGACATGGGCTCAGATGGTACTGTCTAAAAAGGAGTCTTGTTGAATTTCTACAGTGCATCCGAATCCACAGTACATTGTAGTTGAGCATGTGGTAGAGATACTGAATGTTTGTGCATACAATGGCTCAGTGTTACCTTCAATTGGAACTTCACATTGCCATGCTTGCAACAGCTTAAACAGCTTATAAATGCAAGCTTTCAGCTGGAATATACGTATTCAGCTTTAGCACCAGATTGAAGTAACAGATTGGAAACTGAAAAACAAGCAAGCAGGTCCAATCCGAATTAACAATGTGCTTACTTCAATAATGTCAATCACCTTCCCAGAATTTCTCCTCTCTGCTTTCAGCCAGGAAGGTGCAGTGTAAAATGAAAGGAATGATCCAGACAATTTGAAATACCAAAGATTTTTAAAATCTAAAATCTATACAACTGCTGCTTCAAAGAAAGTTACTGTGGAGTGTTTTAATTTTTCTATAACTTTGATTTTCCATTTCTAAGCAGAAAAGAGCTGCTTTAAAGTCAAGACTTACTGAAGCATTATTGCATATTTGGAAAGCAAGTAACTTGAAACTGACTGCAAACACGGCTGGCTGAAAAAGGTCAGACAAGCTGGAACCAAAATTAAAAAAGTGGAGATTCAGCCAGCAAAAAGTAGCAACTGGTTTGTGGATGAGTAACCAGTTATCAATAACACTTTTAGCAGGCACAAGGCCTGTGATCACCAAGCTATTTGGCTGTTTGAAAGCAGTGAACAAGAGGAAGAGAAGCCAATAGAGCTCCACCAGGTCTGGAGTTATCAGTTAACCAAAGTTAAACCAGTTGGATTTTCTTGCAGTTAGTCTGACTTAATGAAAAGTCATAGCGAGTATGAAATCAGCCACCAAGTGCCTCATGCAAACTAGTGAAAGCAACTGGAGAAGGAAGATCTAGCAGCAGTGTTCTGATCAGCACAAGAATCAAATCAGCAAATCCTTTGAAAAGAGCACATAGAACTGCTTTGTTTTTCCCTCTACCCCCATTCCACCTTCCACCACCACTACTGCCCCCCACACTATGTATAGACATTAGACTTTTACTCAGCAATTATATGCTGATAATTCACATAACTGCAGCTAGAGTTGGTTTACTTGTACAAACAGCAAGTCTTGTTAACTACAGAAACCTGGTCAATGCTTTCTCAACCTGGGTCAAAGGCAATTAAATTTGGCAATTGTGTACATTTCTTCATGATAACTGAACAGTGGAGCTCAATTTCCAGCACGCTAACCCAGTGATGTTGAATCATATTATTAGTGTCAATCTAGAGTTCATTAAACCTGCCCAAGTGAAAATGAAATGTGATCTGACAATTCTACTCAAAATATTAATTAATTGGCTAAATGTTAGCTGCTTTTGAAAATCAGATTAACGTTGTGTGCACCAGTTGAGTCAGAAAACCATTTGGGCAGAATTGAAGGAAGGTGGGAAATTTGATTCCCAATGAAACATCTACACGAAAACCAATGCAAAAATCAGTTGTTACAATCCTGGCCAACAATGTGCATTTCAGTAAAAAGCTTGAAAAAAAGTGGTAGATTCAAAATGCATACAGCAGTTTATTTGAAGACCATCTAACTTTCCAGTACAGAAGACATTTCGTGCCAAGTGGTCATCACAGAACTTCGAGGCTTAAGACATTTCACTGCATTTGGTTCAATTCTTCCAAATTAGAGACGGAGAAGGCATTCACATCCATCTGCTTTGAAAATTGGTTCTTCATTTGGCTAAAATTCTTAAGTTGGTGCTAATATACATTGCTTATAACTCAGTTTAAAAGCTTGGTTTACTTCCACTCACTGCCCAAGGTTACATTAGGGTATTCTTTAACCAAACCTAGGGTTACCTCCATGAACTCTTCTGCAGAGTTAGCTGGATCTGCAGGAAGCTTAAATGGTGTCAGCTAATTATCTGAAACATCAGAAATGTAAACAAGATTAAAAATTATACAAGTGTCTATGATATTTATAAATGGCCAGTGGTATACATACATGTTTTTATTGTGAAGTTGCAGTTCTACATAGAATCAATCCATCATAAACTGTTAGTTGATTACACAAATGAAATGAACTTTGAACCCATTAAATGTAAGAGCTGATATTAAAGCAGATGGCAGTAAATACTTCCACAAAAATGTAATATTGATTTAGCATTTTTACAGTTTTCCACGTTTACAGCAAAGAATGCATCTGAATTGCGTCCTGGCTTTCCAAATGCCTGCCGCTTCCCCCCAACCCCAATGCGCCACCTCCAAAACCCTATCAGGCATCAGTAAAGTTGTCTTTGGACAATACCCCTAGATATCAGCAAAATTTACACATGATGCCAAAGATAATTGATGGGGTTTCCATCTAGAATCAGTGCAATACTTGTCAGGATCTTGAAGACGCGATTTAAAAATAAGCAGGACCCACAATACTAACTTCCTTTTCTGCAGTGCTCATTCATTTCCTTAATGAGACCCATACTGAATCAGCCAATGAGGTGCGGTACTTGGGGGTGGGGGGTTTACTTTGAAGATTCATGCTGCTCATCCTCTCCAAAGATATCATTCTGCTTCCGCTTCATTTCTTCAAAGTCAAACTCAACCCCCATCATCCTCCTGTAAATATCTTTAATGTCATCACAAGTGGTCTCAAAGTGGGTGGTTGCATCGTATGTTCTTGAAATGAAAATCTGTTGCAAGATAAAAGTAACCAGTTAATTCAGAAGTGATTTTGCTGCATGGCTGTTTTCTGATTACTTAAATGGAACCTGTTAACTAAACTATAGAGCACCTCTCCGTATTATCTAGGTCTGAATCAATTGAAGTAGGTTGGCTGTTGCAGCCAGTGGATTTCTATCAATTACCTCTGATAAACCACACCAAATGATCTAACCTTGGCTCCATCTTCATCCCCAGGCAGCATAAGAGAATCAATGTCTACACGTTTGAGGTCTGTAATTATCAATCTGCTCAAAATTCTAATCTACTTTTCATGCCTCTGCTCCTGCAAACGTCAACCATTGCGCGCGGGGCGGGGCGGGGCGGGGCGGGGGTGCAGTAAAGTCTCACATGAGCATGATCTTGCCAAATGGGAAAAGGATAGGAGGGCACAACAATACAACACCAGATCAAGCTGGACCAGAAAACTACAAAATCTAGATCAACCCTGCTTTTAAAAAAGTGATCATACTAATGTTGAAATGCAAATGCTGCTCTACAGTTCCAAGTACCTCCTTAAAAGCTTTCCTCTGCACACTGTTCAATCTCATTTAACTAATATTTGTCAGCTGACTGAGGTCCCTTGTTCAACTATCTTCGCAATGGAGGGTGAAAATGGCAACCAAATTTCCTCAAACGGTTTTCCTGTTGTCAAAACCTTGAATGCACAATGAGCTCTCTGCATACTTTTTGAATTCACCATAACCACAATACGTGGCTTGTGTTGCCTCATTCCCACTGGACAGCTTTTCTTCTTGGCCACCATGCTAGCTAGTACCATAAATGGTAATTTCTACACAGGTAGAGCCTCCCTGATTTTAAGATGTCCCACTGCCCCAGCCACTTTTCGAAAAAAGTGGAACTCTAATGAAAACTACTGTCCCCAATGCATTGCCTCAAGAACCTAAGCCTGTTGCCTCCCAAACTTACAACCATCTTTCCCACATCACTATATTCAGAATCTCAACAATGACTGCTCCAAAAGTGGAGTCAAGTTCAATCTCCAAACTTTATGTTGCCTCAAGACCAAACTGAAATCATACAAGAATTATCAATAATGATCTAGTGGTGAGCACTTCAGTTGCCAGAAACTATGAACCTTTAGTTTCAGTGGCTAAACAACCACTTCACAATTCAAAATTTGATTCCAGAATGTAATGATGTTATATCATATTCCTACCTGGCTTTCAGTTCCCATGTCAGTTGGGACATACATATCACTGATGCAAACAAATCTGAAAAGAATTTAATAATAACGTTAAGTACTAAATTATCCCAGAACATTCACATTTCAATTTGGCCACAATTCTATGTGCTCATCTTTAATAGGAAGTGCTGAAATTTGAGTTCAGTTTATAATTAGAGCTGTTTCATTATTAGGTGTATGAAACTTCAATTTTTTGCAGTTGCCAGCATTTTATCCAAATTTAGCTGTAGATCAGCAAGCTTTGGCAAGATTGCTACATTAACATGAATAACTTCAAAAAGGAATACAGCAGCTATAGTGGGCCACTTGGTCCTTCAGGCCTAACTCCACCATTCACTAAAGCTAAATCCTGATCTAGTTGTGGTCTCAGCTTCTTTTTCTTGTCTACACACTATATCCTCCAACTCTTATCTACTAAAATCTAACTTACTCTTGAATAAATGTGGAGATTTAACTGCCATTAGATCCTGGGCAGCAGAATGCTATACTCAACAATCCACAAACAACAACTGCCATGTCTTAAAAGGAAGGACTCTTACTCTTAAAAAGGTCTTCTAGCTTTAGTTCTCTCCACAGAAAGAAGCTACTGCTTGGTATCCACTATCTGCTCCCCTCAAGGTCTATGTATTTCAAACTCTTCACTTCCAAACAGCAATGGATAGAGGAAGTTTACTCAAATTGATGCACAAGTAATAAAATCAAGTTTTAAGGACATACTGCACTATAATGCAACTCTATTCCATTCTTTGACATTTACATGGAAGTCAAAGCTACATGGATGGGCGGGTGGAGCAGAGGGGCAGGGAGAAAGATGAAGAATGAGCACATTTTTGGTTGGATTTTTCAACCCTTGTACCCAAAGCCTGGGAGACTACATCATGGGTTCAGTGCTATCCCAGAGGTAACTTGTGCATCTTCAAAAAAAAAAGAAAGAAAAAGTGTGTGTTACACAAGAACTAATGCTACTCACGGCAGACCAAACATTTTCTTTCAAACTTGTCAGAGTGTTTTGGGATAGCTTATTGTTTACTTTAGGACCATTACATCCAGGCATTTGGATTAGAATAAGGCATACTGTTTAAAAAAGTAGTCTTACGCCATAGTTTCAATTAAACATTGTCTGCTAAAATCAAAAACACTTCAAAATATAACGCATACTTTTGTTCCACAGGCTCCAGAAGTTCCAATGCTGGCTTAATTTCACTTTCTGGATCATTGGTCTCCACTGTTGTGCTAATAATTGCAATGTACTTTCCTTGAGCAGCTACATTATGTGCGTAGGAGATCATGCAAATGTAGATGTCTAGGGAATAATTTAAAAACATTGCTAAGTCAAACAAGTTGAAACAAGTTCTGTTTTCTAAAGACAAGTTCGACAAGAGATTTACTGCTCTGGAAATTTACACTTTCAATTCAAAACTTCACACTTCAAAACTTCAGTTCTATAAAGAAAGTCTTGTATTACTGCATCAGCTTGCCCTCCAACACTGCAATTAGGCACCAGGACAGTAAATTAACTAACTCCTCTACTTGCAAGTGTACCTAATCTCCCCAATTATGACTTATCTAACCTGTCAGACCAGTCTGGTCCCTTTACATTCTGCTCCCATCTGGTATAAAATTGATCCTTTAGGCAAATACCAACAAGCAAAATAGGATCAAAGAGGAAGGGAACATTTGTAGGACTTGCTCAAATGTTAAGTAAAAGTTGGCTGTAAATTGCCACATAACTGTTCATTTGAGAAATCACTTCTCTGATCAACATTTGCACATGACTGTCTATACCCCATAGCACCAAACGAGCAAGTGTGCACAAATCCATTTCCAGAATGAGAAGAAAATAGATTTATTGAAGCTACTCACCAGACTTTCTATTGACCTGATTTTGGGGAACAATAATCTGACAGGAATTTACATCTGCTATGGTCTTAATGGGGTGACTCATGATGCAAATAACTCGAATCACTTGGCCAATCTTCTTCACACGGTCAGGCACATAACTAGGATCACAGATTAGCTGCTTACAGCGGGCAATCTGAAAACAAAATATTTTGACTAAACCCAACAGTACCAGAAATTTCATCTTAAACAAAAAGAAAAACTGCAGATGCTGCAAAGAGTGGAGAAACAAAGTACTGAAGCATCTGCAGAGAGAAAAACAGTGACCCTCATCAGGCCTGAAAATAGCTGGGAAAAAAGAGTATACTTATTTACTGGTGGAGCAGGAATTTACTCATTTCATTTGATGTAGTCTGCTCTATTCATTGCTCATGATGTGGCCACTTGTACGCTGGGGAGACAAAATGCAGACTGGATGACCACTTTGCCAAACACTTATGCTCTGTCTGTAAAAATGGCCAAGATTCCAGTTGTCTGCCACATCAACACACCACTACGTTTCCATGCCACATTTTTGTCTCAGACCTACTGCAGTGCTCCAGCATAACATCTAACCTTCCACTCTGGCATATTAAATACACTGAGTCCTGAAGTCTGTAATCTCAGAGCATGGACATCACCCCCTAGAACTGGTTCTGAATGGACTACTCAGACCTATTTTCAACTATTTGTGTTGAGCAATTTAGATAAGGAGTCAGTGGATGTGATCTTTGGATTTCCAAAATGGCTGCTAAGTGTGTGCCATGGCATTAGGTGCTGGCAGGAATACAGATTGGCTGACTGGCAGAAGGCAGAGAGTAGGGGCAAAGGGATTTTTTTCAGGATGGCAGCTGATGGCCAGTGGAGTTCCATGGGGTCAGGGTTGGGACCACAACAATTCATACTATATATGAATGTGGAAGAAACAGAGGACTTGCTTCACTCTTTCACGATTAAAGAAATTCCAAATTACATCAGATTACAAAAAGATAGGTGGAGACAAGCATTGCTGAGGAAATGGGGAGGGTGCAGAAAGACTTGGACAGGCCAGGAGTAACTTTTCCACTAGGAGAGATGACAGCATAGGTTCAAAGTAACGGGATGACCCTTTAGAATTGAGATGAGAAGGAATTTTTTCAGCCAGAATTGTGAATCTATGCAACTCAATGCTGCAGAAGACTGTAGAGGCCAAGGCAGAGTCTCTTTAAGACAGCATTAGATAGGGTCTTGACTAGTAAAGGGATCAATGGGAGAAGGCAGGAAAATGGGGTTGAGAAACATTAACTCTGACTGGCAGAGCAAATTTGATGGGCTAAATGGCCGAACTCAATTCTTAGTCTTGTTTACACTTCTCCTTAGCACCTTTCTCTCACTCAGCTTATCAATGTTTGTTCGACTATCCCTTTTGCTGGCTCTCTCTCTCTCTGCACCATCTTTATCTACATTATTTAACTGCCACCCCCACAGACCACCACCCCCCCCACCAAAAACCCATCAATACCCCCATCCTTTCCTCAGATATTGAGTTCTGAAGGGCAATCGGGCTTGAAATTTTAGCAGTTCTTCTCTACAGATGCTCCCAAATCTGCCAAGTCTCTCCAGCACTTTGCCTCTGCACCACAAAGACACTCAGCCCACTGCACCTCTCAGCATGCAAGAGTTTTCCTGCCAACTACTTTTTATTGCAAGTCACCCAATTCAAATGGTGTCTTCAAAAACAATCCATGGATTATCCTTGAAGGATTGCTTCACTCTTTCACGATTAGAGAAATTCCAGAAGTTCAGACAAACAGTAAAGCTACTGCCTCTCAAGAGACCTTAATTCTAAGCTAACAGAATATAAACAAAGAATGCATCATAATCAATAATGCAAGAGAAGGAAGGGAGTTTATTAGTTTAACATCTACAGCAACCAAAGTGAAACTTCAGTATTACCTGATAAACATTTAGTTCAAAAAATCCACAAATGTTTCTCCATTGATTGTTTTCATATCACATTAAGCTGCATTCTGTTGACAAGTTACGTTGGTAGAAGTGGAAATAAGTGGTTACCCAAGGTCTTGCACATGGAAAATGCTGCAGCTTAACATTTAAGAACTCACATAGGCCTGTTTTCTGAGACTCAAAACAGACTGGACTTGCAAGTGATCATTCAAGAACAAACAAGACAGTTTGCATCAACCCTCATCAGTAGAGATTACACTACAATTGCTCTCCACAGCACATCCAATTTGTAATATTGATAAGTGGGAGTCATGGACATCAAGCATATTTATAGTCAGTTCAACCCTGGATAAAGCCACTTTTGCACAATGGCAATCAATGCTTTAAGCATCAGGCACCCCACAAAAAAAAATTACGTAGAAACCCTATCATTGTGCAACGATCACAGGTCTGTCAGCCTTCCAACTGAAAGTACTTTATGCAGTTTCTTTATAACAACTATATTAAAAAAGTTATTTCAAGCAAATAAAATTGGTATTTGAATCAAGCCAAATGCTTAATGCTCTCACCTCTCCCTCAGACTTGACTCCAACTACTCGTCCATTTTCAATAATTATTTCTTCAATAGGCTTGTTTAACATGTAGGTCCCACCATAAATGGCACTTAACCTAAGAAAACAAAGTCAGCATTAGAAATTGTGAATTGTTTTGAATAGCTAGGTCAGTAAAAGGACATGGGCATAGAATGTGGCTGCAACCTTTCTGTAGCTGATTTTGCAACTTATTGAAGAATCAGACCAAAAGAACATTATAAAAACAGGAGACAAATGAATTTCTCAGAAATATCCCCAAACATAAAAGGGCATGTGAAATTCGTGTAATTTGTCAAAATTCTTAACCATTTTACAGTTCTGTTCAACATCGAACATTGTTTTATTGCACTTGCTCCAGATCTCACAGGACAAGTCAGATGGTCAAAAGAAACATGCAGCTTTCCTACATTCATTTAGTTAGATCTAAAATTTTCAAAGTACAGTTTTCTCTACTCCAACAGCCAAAACCAGATACATGAAATCCACAAATACTGATATCAGAAATTGGCATTGAAAATATCGATGTTAAGCTACACATTTTTGCCACAATGCATTCCAAAAACACTTGCAAAAATGTTTAGTGCCTTAATTGTAAATGCAAACCTCCAAAAAAAGTACTGAGACACCCCAAGTACAGAAAGAGCAGTTGAGGGTCGCTTGTACGGGATAACACAATGTTTTGGTAGGGAAATCTCTGGACAACTTAATGTTCTGATGAGATGATATATTTTGCCAATCATACAAAAGAATGCAGAGTACTAACACTGCCGTCTGATATCTGTATTTGAAAATAGCTCAAATAAAATTCAACACAATCTCCAAATTTCAAACGTAAAGATGAGATCAAGCACTATTTTAAAATTCAAGTGTTAATAAAAGTTAAACACATCCAGTCTGAAAACACTAGAAGAAAAAAAGTACATCTGCCTATCTAAAATGAGTGGTGCCAATATTTTGTGGATTTTCTTCCCATGTTAGCAACTGTGTATTCTCATTTGGTCTATCCAATGTTAAAACAACCTTAACTTTGCACAAATTAAAGACTTAATCTAAAATGTAAAACAGAAAGTTGCCACCCAGGTTGACAGGGCTGTTAAGAAGGCATAGTGTTTTAGCTTTTATTAATAGAGGGATCCAGTTCCGGAACCAAGAGGTTATGGTGAAGCTGTACAAAACTCTGGTGCGGCCCCACTTGGAGTATTGTGTACAGTTCTGGTCACCACATAAGGAGGATGTGGAAGCTTTGGAAAGGGTGCAGAGGAGATTTACTAGGATGTTGCCTGGTATGGAGGGAAGGTCTTACGAGGAAAGGCTGAGGGACTTGAGGCTGTTTTCATTAGAGAGAAGAAAGTTGAGAGGTGACTTAATTGAAACAAAATAATCAGAGGGTTAGATAGGGTGGATAGGGAGAGCCTTTTTCCTAGGATGGTGACGGTAAGCACGAGGGGGCACAGCTTTAAATTGAGGGGTGAAAGATATAGGACAGATGTCAGATGTAGTTTCTTTACTCAGTAGTAAGGGAATGGAATGCTTTGTCTGCAACGGTAGTAAATGTACCTAAAGTAGGTGAATCTAAGTCGTCATTGGACAAGCATATGGACATACATGGAATAGTGTAGGTTAGATGGGCTTGAGATCGGTACGACAGGTCAGCACAACATAGAGGGCCGGAGGGCCTGTACTGTGCTGTAATGTTCTACGTTCTAACAAAGGACACAGTTACTGAGTACGTGGGACATAAGTCAGCACCTACATTAGCTAAACCAACATCAATGATTTGAACCTCAGTACTGCACAACCTCCGATTGGCGGTCTAGTATTTTCACAAAATTTTCACAATTGGAGTCACCCCTGGTGTACATGTACTTCCGTGCGGGCAGATGAGCGACAGCAGAAAATGTCTCAGACCAATCAAATGTACATAGGCTGAGGTAGCCTTTAACAACAGGGTTATCACCCAAAGTTTTATTTTTTTAGTTTACAAATGCACAAATCAAACCTGTTTGATCAAGGAGAGTTAAAGCAATTACAAGAGGTCTGTAACTTGGATTTAGAATAAGTCTTAAACCACAATTAAAAAGTTGTTTTCTTCCTTGCCAAAAAACCCAAATCCATTCAAAACAAATTTAAATAGAGCATTTACCAATTATAATTCTCACCTGGCAAAACCCTGAGGCAACTCTCCAAGGCCATAAAGAGGGTACAGATAAGGGCTTTTCCCATAGCGAGCCAGGGATTCACTGTAGAGCTTAATTCTGCTTAATGTCTCAAGGCAAGGTTGGTCAATGTAGCTGAAAAGGGACAAAGATTTGAATGTGATCATATTCATTTTTCTGCATGCAGAGCATTGACATGAAATGATCAGCACAGATCATACCACCAAGTTCATCATCCTTGTGGTTAAAGAAATAACAAAAATAGACACCCACAGTTCTCCCCTGAAGATGCACAGGGAAAGAGGAAAGCAAACTGGTACATAGTCATTGGGATACACAGCACAGAAACAGACCTTTTGGTCCAATTCAGCCTTGCTGACCAGATATCCTAAATTAATCTGGTCTCATTTGCCAGCATTTGTCCCATAGCCCTCTAAATCAATCCAATTCATATACCCATCTGGACACCCTTGCTTTAGATGTTGTAATTGTTCCAGCCTTCTTCGCTTTGAGGCAGCTCATTCCCCATCTGAACTTAAAAGGGACCACTAAAAAAGATAAAACTTTCCCCTCTCATCTTAAACCTATGCCCTTTAACTGTGGGCTCCCCTACCCTGGGAGGAAAAAAAGCAGCTCATTTATTCACCTTATCCATGCCCCTCGATTGTACAAGTCTCCAAGGTCACGCCTCAGCCTCAAACTCCAAGGAAAATAGCCCCAATCTATTCAGCCTCTCACCATAGCTCAAACCCTGGCAACATCCTTATTCATCTTTTCTGAACTCTCAAGTTTCACAACATCCTTACTATCACAGGGAAAGCAGGCTGAAATGCAATATTCCAAAACAGCATTCACACTTCAGATATCTAGGAAATAAACGAAGTTGAGCCTACTGAAAAGTACAAATTATACAGTGAAATACTGTGGTTAGTTGTCATTTAAGCGAGACATGTCACTAAATCTACATTAAAGATAGCAACAGTAGTTCTGGTCTGCAATGTTCATTGAAGACAGAGGTGCGAAAGGGCAAAAGAAAACCCAAGTATGAGAATCTAATTTGGTAATAGCAATATACAAAAAAAACTTCATAACTCACTACATGAAAGATGCAACCGTCACGCTGACCTGATATCTGTTAATGCTGAAGGACTGGGGCACTGATCTGATATGACCTGGTAGTCTAAAAAAAAACTGATGAATCAAAGCATATAAACTTTAAGAGGTTCACTTTATTTACACGAGGGAAAAGAAAGATCGGGGACGGTTATTTAAACAACACTTCAGAAGGGTACAAGTAGAAGATATAATGTTGAGTATGCAGGAAAAGCAAAAACGAACAAGACTAAAAATATAACAATGGTTTATAAAATGAAGTCACATACAAGCACTACTGGGGAAAGCATTAATACAACTGCTGGTATTAATATAAAAATACAATTTAACAATGATTAGCAAGGCAGAAACTCACTCCATATTATACTAGATATAAAGTTGCAGTAACTTTTTGCCTTGTATTAAAAAACTACTCACTCGTCAGTCCTATACAGGGCTAGAGCATGCCCTGTGAAGTCAATGACATCGTTCCCCAAACTAAATTTCTCATATACATTCTTCATGGTTGTTTTCTTAGGGTCAATGCCATCCCAAGTTGTGGGATCATTTTCATCATAAACAGATACACGCTGCAAAAATCTTCTAAACCTACTTTTTTCCATAAGGCTTAACAAACCTGAAGAAAAAGCAACAATTAGTAAACACTTGAATCACAGGTTCTTGACTTTTAAATTTTAATTATTGTTGAAAGTAGCTTCGACTCAACACTTCAGGAAATATACTGTCACATTCACTTACATGCTGCTATAAACAAGTAGTCTTATAAATTTTCCTAAGGCACTAATGGCCTGCTTATTTACATATTACAAAGATACATGATGGTAATGAAGCACGTTTAGGAAACTGGTAACCACACGATCAAGCAGAAAATCATAGACTCAAGGAGTATCCAACTCTTTTGCATGAATTGCCCTTATGTCGACTAGCATCGAGAGACCTGAAAGCAGCTGGCCTTACTTCACAAAATGCTTTGGCTGGGTTGAATTTCATACTGGAAAACTACTCATAAGAGTCACCCCAAGAGCATAAACATGCATGATAAAATTCACATGACTCATTTGAACAGATCTAGTAAGTCAATACCAGGCACCCATGAGGCACAATGGGCATTAGAACCAGATTCAACCACAAACTGCAACTTCAGTGCAGTAAAACAGAAACAGAAATAAGTTTTGCTATGAAACACTGCTGTATGAACAAAGATTAAGGGAGTTAAATAAATAGAAAATGGAAAAGAAAATCCTATTTCGGTAGGAGAGCGAAGTATGTTAGAAAAATGTCTGAAATACCAGTTTCTAGTATTACAGGCAAATATCTGCTTACAGCACCTGCACGTGCCTGGTGTTCTGACTGGATAAAGAGCAGTTGCACTGGACTGCACGGCAACTATGCTGCATGAGCTTGACAAGTGCATTTTCTGTTCAAAACAAAAGGCAAAAAGAGAAACTGCTTCTAAACATTCATCACCAAGTATTTTCCTTTATGAGTAACCATAAAGGATTTCAGCAGATTCATTTGATTTTATTCTTGATATTGGACTCAATTGCAAGAAAATATAACCAAAGTCATAACATCTATAAACCCTCAAACTACTTAACTGCAACCACTCTACCACTTAATTCCTACTCACGGGATGATACGGCTTCTTTTTCAGTCGATGGGACCTTGTAGATTTTGCATTTCTTGTAAACATAGCTGCCTTCAATGACCTTAAAGTCCAGGTACCGGGTGACTTCAGTATACAGTAGCATCTTCACAAGCTGCCCTAAAGGTAAAAGTATTTCACTTTTAAAGTGCATGCTAGTCCATATTTTATCCAAAAAAAAACTACAAAGCACTACAATAGGAGGAGAGGAAGGGTGAGAAGTGCAGGGAGCAGGAAGAAAGGCATGAATGAGAAAAAGAGAGAGGGAGGAAAATCATTATATGAGACTTGAGACTGCACGCCATCTCCAAGCATTAGGCTGATTATTTGCTAATACCAGAAGTTTAAGCCATGGAACTAGGATCTTCTGAATTAGAGGCAAAATGTACAAAGTCCTGACAGACATGCAATATATTCAACCATCCTGCTTTCCTGTGTACTTGTACCATTATCCTAACTAGAGTCTACATACCACTACATATGGGTTGTGTGAATTCAATTTAGCTATTATATAGTGCAGTAGCAATAAGGAACTTTACCATTAGCAAAGATAGCTACTAGCAGATAGGGTGGAGTCGTACAGAACATCAGCCCACATGCATGTGATCACTCGGTTGACATACTAAGAGAAACCTGTCTAGGCCCGAAACATCAACTTTTGTGCTCCTGAGATGCTGCTTGGCCTGCTGTGTTCATCCAGCCTCACATTTGGTTATCTAAGAGAAACCTGTGGCAAGTTCAGGCAGTAGTACACAGAACCAGAAGGAGTAGACATTTGGCCCTTCAAGCCTGCCATGCCATTCATCAAGATCAGTTATCTGTGCTAGGCACCATTTTGTCTTTGTGTTTTGGTTCGCTATAATTGACAAATGCTTGACATTTCAAAAATCTACCACCTCTTCTCTAAATCTTAGTGATTTAGCCCCCACAACACAAAGGTAGGGTTTCACAACTTTCATTACCCTCCAAGAGAACATTCCTTCACATCAGATGTTAACTACAGATGGTGATGGAGTAGCAGCACAGTATTAGGGCTGCTGGGGCCAGAACTCAATTGCCTGTCTACTTTCTTCCCTTTTTGCATGCAGCAGTGGCAGTATCATGACATACCACAAAGTTACTGCTTCATTCAATGCATTCAATCATCATGTCTCTGAACAGTGTTCCAAAGATTATACAATAAAGATGATATTTGCAATTTACCTACCATTTGCCATAAGAAACTTCGGTATCAGGTCCACATTCCAATCTCTTCCCCTGCCCATGGATTCTGGTGGTGAACCAGGGAGGTTAAATCTTTTGTACAGCTGGAGAGAGAGTGAAATTGAGCATAATGTGAGCATAGTGTATATGGAGCTTTCACCATTTTCTTGTGCATCTGATTGCGTTAAAAATCAGGACAACTGATACAATTCAAACTAACTTTCACGTAGAGTGCGGTCTATAGCTACATTATTCTTTTTCGTAGAGTACCGAAACCTTAAACAGCATCTTCTGGGCAGCAATCTCAGCAATGCTACAAAACAAAGGGGCTTGACCTAGCATTCATAGTTACAACTTCATAGTTCCCTGATTTCAGCTGTAGGTTATGGCTTTAAATGAATGGAATCTGTTGTATGGGAAATGGGATATATTCCAATTTTCTGCTAAAAAGGACAGAGTAACAAACTTTATGGAGCATTCAATGAGTCAGCCAATGTTGCATTAAGTATTATGGAGCCCAGGAATCCTTCACTAGCCTTAACAGACTGCATGTAAAAATTGCTATCCAGGTCAGATAAACATTATGGATGTACAAGCATTATTTCCATCCATCCCAGAAGCATAGTACCCATGGAGACAAATGAAGTTACAGACTGTCTGCAATGACTAAGTCAATCTGTTGCAATGTTAACAGTAACATGGTCCTTTCATTTGCATTTCCATCTCCAAACTCCAATACATTGTACTTGTAACACCTCAATTGATGCATTTTGACCAACCTTTTTCCTTTCATGGAAGGACTATCTAGCCTACAAGCTTCTGATGTCAATTATTCCAACTATGTCAAGCCAGAGAACTGAATGTAGTACAGGTAAGTCACATCTCATTAATGGTGAAACAGTGAATATGTTGCTAAACTAAGCCACAATGTGGAAGTCACCAGATTCCTTCTAATCCACCAAGCTTAAGATTTGACATTGATGCACATCAATTTTGCCATTGGGGGAACTGACCAAATTCAATTTCTGGTCTCAAATGAAGAGAAAAGTCATAGTTTGAAACTAAGCAAGGCAAATGCTAAATATCCACACTTTGTGCAAACAGGCCAAATACCAAAAATCCCTAAAAGCCTGTGACTTTATTTTTGTCAACACACTCCATTTTAAATTAATGGCATAAGTTTTGAAGTATAACTTGGTGAGTGGCAACTATTAACAAAAATCAGTATGACAATGCAGGGCGAGTTGAATGAGCATACTAAGAGTCATCAAAATCTGACATTAGAACAATCCAATATTAAAACTTACATCTGGACAACAGATCACAACTGGAAACAACATTGGATCTGCTCCTCCATTCAATACAATCCTGGCCAATCCTCTCTGTGTAGCCCTTTGAGTCCTGAAAATGTATTTCTCTCCAGTATATGGAGCAACTTAACCTCCACAGCCTTCTACAAATTCACCACCCAAGTGAAACATTTCTTGTCTTTGCTGTAAATGCCCACCCCATACTAGTGCTGCATTCATTCTCTACAACCTAGTCAAAAAAATTTTAAACACAAGCGAGATCCTTTTTATTCTTCTAAACATCTGTTCAACCCAAACTCTCCTCAGACAACAAACCTATCGTTTAGGGACGAGTCTGAGAGCCTTCACCAGACTATGTTAAAGATCTCTTGAAAGTTTCTAATATATTTAGTTCCCAATAGTCTTGCCTATCAAGGAACTTATTTAGCTGTACTAGCTATACACTGCATCCTATAAAGAAAACTCCTAGGAGTTTTCAAACCAGCCAAATTATTGCAAGATATATTCTACCTACAGGCACATTACTTGTAAGGATACAAGTACAAAACCAAAGTCAATACTTATTGAATCAATTACAAATTACATTATAAATGGTGAAGACTATTATCAACTATTGTAGCTGAAAGATATTCATTTGAGTAAGAATAATCCAAATAAACATTCTACATTCTCAAATTAAGTGTCAGTGAATGTCAAAAATTATTTATAACTTTGAACTTTAAAATTTGTATAATGTTTAACTTCACCTTAAAACACCTTCTGGATAATGAAACAGAAAACCGTACACAATCCAGCACAACTTGCTTTGAATGTCTTCGGCTCAATCTTCAGTTTGAGCTAATGGTGAACTCGACCCATTTGACCCAAGATGCTTGACCTACTCTCCCACTATGGGCTAGTGCAATAGCTTTCAAGCTTTAAGGGATTTCTTTGTGGTTATCAAAGAGGGTTTTACTAATTATGTACTAATAAAAATTTTAAACTTTATTGAACTGTCTTTATAGTGACTGAAACTCAGGTCTGCTAAGTGTTTCTTGTCACAGGTGACTGGTTACTGTTTTCTACTGTCAAGGCTTCAAGGTCTTAAGAATCTTTAACTTCGGCAGTATTTTGACACAGCCTCCTGGATTTATTCAAATGCTGTAGTGAATTATTTTTCATTCCTTTTAATTTAAAAATTTATTAAATTGGTTAATTCTTTTACATACTTTGAGTAGTTACATCAATGCACAATTCTCCAGGTGCACAAGGACACCAAGCCAGGTTTTACGTGAACAGTTCCCTATTTATCACCATTTAAATAAAAACGGTGTCCGTTTCTTCCAAAGTGAATATCTTCACACTAGCCCACATTATTCTGTATTTGCCAATTCACTCAACTTGATGGTCATCTTGAAGGCTCTTTACCTCCACGTCACCAGCAATTTGGAAAATACAAGTATTTGATTCCCTTAATCAAACTGTTAGATTTGGTTACACAGCATAGAAACAGGCCCTTTGGCCCACTAGGTCAATGCCAAAACAAACTACACTAATTCATTCGTCTGCACTTTGGCCATTGCCTATGCCCTGGCATTTTAAGTACACATCCAGATGTTTAGATGTTGAGTATACCTACCTCCACAATCCTTTCAGGAAGTCAGTGCCATATTTCTACCATATTCTGGGTGAAATTTATTCCCCTTCAGTCTCATCTAAACTGCTTGCTCCTCACCTTAAACCTATGCACTCAGCTTTGTTGCGTCTGCTATGGAAAGAGATTCACACGACCCATACTTCTCCTAATTGTGTATACCTCTGTCTTTCTCCCCTTCAAATACAGTTGGATATATTTAAGACTTTACCAGGATTGCCTCTTTGGTCTCAACAGACTCCACTCCAGTAATCATCTTACTTCTAATATACTTTTAGAGGCTTGGGGTTTTCCTATCTACCAAAAGATATTTTGTGGCCCCTCTTTGCCCTTCTAGTTTTCTTCTGAAGCAACCTCCTACATTTTATACTTTTGAAGTGTCTCCCTGTTTTTAATGCACCGTACTTTACCTAGATTTCCATCTTTTTAAAATCAAACTAAATATCCTTTAACATCCAGGGGTCCCTGAACTTGCTGCCTTGCCATTCACTTTAGAGAGATTCTCACTATACTATTTTTAAGACCTGCACTTTCCAAACATGGACTGCTCTGCAAGTAACTGCTATCAGTCTGTTTGTCAGATCCTGTCCAATGATATTGAAATGTGCCTTGCCCAATTTACATACTTAACCTCTGTACTATCCTTATCCCTTTCAATTAAGGCTTTGAAAATTAAGAGTTATGGTCACTATTCCCAAAATGCTCTCCCACAAACTTGAACCACTTGACCAGCTGTATTCCCTAGGGTTAGGTCAAGCACTACCCCATCTCTAGTAGGACTATGTACTGATAACATGAAAGCATTTAAATTCCACCTGTCTAATCCTTTCACACTTGGTATACCATGAAGAACTGGTGCTCAAGTCAGTGAGCACAGGCCAATAATCTGGCTATAAGCATTGCCTTCAATTGATGAGCATTTTATGTAATTATCAAAGCCAAAAAGATGGCATTTCAGGATCGCGTACATTTTATGCTAAACTAGATGCAAGTAGCTCTATTACATACATCATCCAGTGGTGTTATGGATGCACTTTCACCTCCATAGTAAGAGTTGCGATCCATGTGTAGGACCTTCTTTCCTTTCACAGACATTAGACCAGAAAGAATGCATTCCTGTTAAAAAAAATTAAAACAGAAGTCAGAATTCAGATAGATTCAGATCAAACTAGCACTGGTCACAGGCCTCCAGTCTGAAAGGCAACTGTCCACCACCACCACCCTCTGTCTCCTACCTGTATCCATATCCATATGGCTAGTTGTCCCTCTATTCCATCTGATCTAACCTTGCTAACCAGTCTACCATTATGTAGTGAAGTTGGTATAGTACTCGTGGATCGGAAGGCAGGATGTTGGAATTTGTTTATAAAAGTGGTAAGGGCATGGAACGCCCTGCCTGCCAATGTGGTTAACTCAGGCACATTAGGGACATTTAAACAGTCCTTGGATAAGCATATGGATGATGATGGGATAGTGTAGGGGGTGGGGCTTAGACTAGTTGACAGGTCAGCGCAACATCAAGGGCCGAAAGGCCTGTTCTGCACTGTATTGTTCTATGTTCTATGAAACAGAGCTGCTGGATCAACCACAACATTCCTTACTGGAACGCAATGCCGCAATGCAAGGCTTGCTGCAGTCTACATCATTCCATTAACAACAGATCAATAGCAAGTTTCAAAGTGTCAGGAAGGAGAGATCCCATACAGAGACAGCTCGAGTGGGAATATAGTTCAGCAATTTGAGGCAACATGGGAGGTGACACAGAGTGGAATGAGGTGCTCTTTCCTCACTTTCTGTTTTCTGAAGTTTTTCCAATTTAAAAATGTTAAAAACCCAGGATCAGGAGCTCAAGGGCACAAAAAACCACAGGATCAGGAGTCCCAAGGGCTACCTTGCCTACCTGGTGCCAAGGTCAAGATCTCTGTGGATAGTACGGAAAGCTGTTCTAGGTTACAAAGTGACATTGATAGGATGCAGAGCTGGGCTGAGAAGTGGCAGAGGGAGTTTAACCCTGAAAAGTGTGAGGTGATTCCTTTTTGGAAGGACAAACTTGGAAGCAGAATGCAGGGTTAACGGAAAGATTTTTGGCAGTGTGGAGGAGCAGAGGGATCTTGGGAGTCATGTCCAAACTTCCCTGAAAGCTGCCACCCAGGTGGATAGAGTTGTTAAGGCGGCATATGGTGTGTTAGCTTTCATTAGAGGGATTGGTGTCAAGAGCCATGAAGTTATGCTCCAGCTATACAAAACTCTGGTTTGGCCACATCTGGAGTATTGTGTCCAGTTCTGGTCACCTCATTACAAGAAAGATGGGGAAGCGTCAGAAGAAGAGGTGCAGAGGAGATTTACCAAGATGTTGCCTGGAATGGAGGGAGGGTCTTATGGGAAAGGTTGAGTGCGCTAGGGCTTTTTAAAGAGTTAAGCGCATGGAATAGTTTGCCAGTGGTAGTCGTGGAAGCGGAGCCATTAGTGACATTTAAGCGACTGCTGGACATGCACGTGGACAGCAGTGAATTGAGGGGAATGTAGATTAGGTTATTTTATTTTTGGATTAGGACTATTCCATGGCACAACATCGTGGGCCGAAGGGTCTGTACTGTGCTGTACTTTTCTATGTTCTATGTTCTCTTTAGAATGGATGAAGGATGAGAGGCCAGTTTATACAAGTGTAGAAAAATGGATCAGAGGTATAGATACAGTGGACAGCCAGAGAGACTTTTCCCTAAGGAAGTAGCTATTACGAGGGGGTATAGTTTTAAAGCGAGTGGAAGTGGATATAGGTGAGACGTCTGAGGTAGGATCTTTACTTTGAGCGTGGTACGGGCGTGGAATGCATTGCCGGAGAGGATAGTGGAGTCGGCCTCATTAGGGTTATTTAAGTGGCTAGTAGATAGGCATATAGACGATAGTATAAGGTGGGGGTGGAGGTTAGATAGACCTTAGGATTAGGTCAAAAGTTTGACAACATCGTGGGCTGACGGGCCTGTACTGCGCTATGTTCTATGTTCATCTGGCTTACGAAAAGAACTTTGAGTGGGAGGGGAAGAGCCAGTTGTCATGGTCCATGTTAGTACCAATAATATAGGCAGAAAGAGGAAAGCGCTTCTGCTCAGGAAGCATAAACGGCTAGGGGCTAAATTAAAACTGGAACTAAAAGCCTCTAAATTACAACTTGAGCCATGAGCAAATCAGCATGGGGGTCAACAAGATGAAAAAGGTAAACAAAGCTAAAAAATTGGTTATGGGAGAAACTGCATGTGAACCATGCTGGGACTAGAACCCTGATGAATCAAACTATGGGTGTAGATAGGACTTCAAATAGTAGGCTTTATTTGTGGGTTGGGACAAGAGTTTGGGGGTGGGGAGCGAGAGCGAGAAAAAGAAGAGCTGCTGCTAGTGTTCAGAGGTTAAAAGTTTCCAGAATAGTATTGAAAGGGTCAGGAACCTAATTTCAGGTACAGGCTGAGAAGTGAATATTCACATGTACATATCCTATCAAAAGGCTAGGCAGATGATCAGAGGAAGTGGGATTTCCTTATTAGTTAGGCTTGAAATTAAAATTAAAAGCACAAAGTGACATGAGTCAGAAAGCATAGAATCTGTGTTGAGGGACCACAAAAGGAGAAAACAAAGACCCGAGTGAGAATTTTGTAAACAGCTCTAGTAGTCAGGATACGAGAAGGAAAATCAAGAGTTTAAAAAACGCATTTATCAAAACACCATTACAATAATCAGTGGGGCCTTCAGGATGCAGGTGGGCTGAGAAAAATCAGATTGGTAGGGGATCCCAAGAAAAAGAATTCTTAGGAGGTCTACAAGTTTTTTTTGCAACAGCTTGTGATACAGCTCACTTGGGTGACAACAATTCTGGGTTTGGTGATGTGCAATGAAGTAGACCTGATTAGGGAGCTTAAAGGTGAAGAAAGCTCTAGGGGGCAGTGATCACAATATGATGAATTCACCCAGAAGTTTGAGGGGATGAAGCCGGAATCAGATGTAAAGGTTTTACAATCGAGTAAGGTAACTACAAAGACATGAGGTAGGTACAGGTCAGAGCTGACTGAAAGGGGAGCATAGCAAGATGGAGGTGTAGCAATAGCAGGATTTTCTGCAGGTAGCTTGAAAAGCAGAGCAGAAATTCAGCAAGGAGGAAGAAACATACTAAAGGAGAGGGTGCGGAAACCACTGCCAACAAGGGAAGTCAGGGACAGAATAAAAACAGAAGGTATATAGAAAGTGATCAAGATTATTGGGAAGCCCTTGAAAGGCAAGAGGGAAGAAGATGAAATGAGTGTAAGGTAACTTGAAGATTCTACTTTTTTAAAAAAGGTATTTAAAAACTGAGGGGCTAATGCAGACATTGAACCGCATGAAATGAGGCTGAAACAGAAATAATAGGGAACAAAAATGGTGCAGGAACTTAACAGGTGCTTTGCATCACTTAACACAGTTGAAGGCATGAGCAGTTAACCAAAACCTCCAGAAAGTCAGGGGCAGAGGTGAAGGTGATGAGAAAGTTAAGGTCTGAAGGTAGATCAGGCAGACTACCTCTGAGTTCTGAAGGAGATAGCTGAAGAGACTGTAAAGGCATTCTTGGTGATCTTTCAGGAATTACTGGAGTCTGGACTGGAGTCAGAAGGCTGGAAAATGGTTAATGTAATACCCATTTGAGGCAAAAGATACAAACTACAGGCCAGTTAGCCCAAGGTAAGATATTACAGTCCATTATTAAAAGGCTGAGATTGGAATACTTAAAATGCATCATAAAATAAGCACAGTCAGCACAACTTCATCAAGGGGAAATCGTACCTGATAAATCTATTAGAAGTCTTTGCGGAGGTAACAAGCAAGTTAGACAAAGGAGAATCAGTGGATGTGATCGGCTCAGATTTCCAGAAGAACTCTGACAAGGTGACACAGGAGGCTGCTAAATAAGATGACCCCATGGCATTAGGGGCAAGGTGCTGGCATGGAGAGGACTGACTTGCACGAAGCAGAGTGGGGATAAAGAGTTTTTTTAAAAATAAAAAAAAAAGCAGCCAGTGACTAATGGAGTTCTACAGGGGTCTGTGATAGGACCGCAACTAATCATATTACATTTAACTGTCTGGACAAAAGGAACTCAGAGCATTGTGTAATTGGTGAATTCAAAACATGGTGAGATGAGAAGTATTGAGGAAGCAAGGAGGCTGCAGAAGGACTTGGATTGGTTAGGAGAGTGCATTTCATATGACACTTAAACCAATGTGGGAGACGGACTACGGGAATTAAGAATCCTAGCTCAGGATTCTGTTAAGGTTGAGATGTGGGTTTAGTTGGCAGTTAGGAAGGTAAATGCCATGTTAGCCTTCCTTTCAAGGAGGCTAGAAATATACGTGCGGAGGTGTGCTGCTGAAACTGACAGGGATCTGGTCAGACCAGATATTGGAAAAGTTTGAGCAGTTTCGGGCCCCACCTCCAAGGAAAGGGCTGGTGTATTGGGGGGCATCCACTCTGGGGTCCGTACACATGGAATTTAGATGGAGAAGGATCTCATTGAAAACTAGAGCACCGAGAGATCTGGACAGAGTAGACATGGAGATGATGTTTCTACTAGGAGTGACAAGAATCCAGGACACAGCGTCAGAGTGATAGGACGACCCTTTAGAACTGAGACGAGGAGGAATTTCTTCAGCTAATGTCATTAATCTGTGGAACTCATTGATCCACTGGACTGTGAAGGCCAAGTCATTGAGTGGTTCTTGACTACCAATGAGATCAAGAGTTGGAGGGAGAATGGGGTCACGAAAGTTATCAGCTATGATCGAATGGCAGAGTAGACTATGGACTAAATGATTTAATTTTGCTCTGATATCTTATGGTCTTACAATAGCCAATTTGATTAAGTGAAAACCAAAAAGAACAGCAGATGCTGTAAATCAGGGACAAAACACTCAGCAGGTGTGGCAGTATCTGTGAAGGAGTAAACGGAGTTCTCTATTTCGGGTCCGGTGACCATTCCTCAGAACTTACTGGACCCGAAATGTTAACACTTATCTCCTCCACAGATGCTTCCAGACTTGCTGGGCTTTTCCAGAAGCTTTGATTAACTGAATGTTTATTTTGGAAATCCCTACAACACTGTAATGGAAAGTCAAAAGCAAGTAATTATCCTAGGGAACTAAAGACAATGTAACTTCCAAATATTCACAAACTATAGGTAAACCATTGCAATACAAGGCAAAGTGCATTATTTAGCTACTTCTCGGAAAGGTTTGAGAATTAACATTGTAATTGCATTTTCTCACGAAGCTTGACCTACAACAACTAAATGCAGAATCAGGAAACATTTTATCCAAAATATAAAGTTTTAAATCACAATCTATTTGTACTTTGACTATGAAACTTAAGACCAAAATGTTATTTTTATAAAAATCATGACAATTTTCCTCCACCGACTCCTCCATAATTTAAATGCTCGTCATTCAAATGGAGCCAATTTGTATTACACAACTATTCCCCATTCACTGCATCCTCACTGGAAAAATCATACTGTACATGGACACCCCACTGTAATTTTGATCATTAACTGCCCCCAACAGTGGTCCTTACTGATGTCAATTTTCACTCCACTACGTTGAAGATGCATAGTTTCCAATGATCTATTATCTAAGCCGAAAACACTAACATCTTGGGAAGAGGCAAAACCAGAAGAGATCAGTAGGCATTCAAGACCCTCTTCAAAATTCCACATTCCTCCCTTTTCTTGGTATCCAAACATTCTTAAAAGCATCTGACTTTTCACAAAAGACACCTTACATTGTCTATCATGCATTTAGCTATTTCATGCAACAATTACAGTTGTGACAAAGTGATCCACTTGTTCTCAGCAGCTCTCTATACACTGATAGAAGTAAATTTACTGAAGATTAGTACAAAACTAATCTTACAACTTCAAGTGAAGTCTCATCGCACACTTACATTGCAAGGGAAGGAAAACCAAAAAAAAGGGAAGTTGGTCAATGTTGTAACAGTTAAAATAAAAATCTGCAAGTTTAAAAAATGGCTAAAATTAAATCACTTAGGCAATAAGCTTCAACTGCTTCAAAACTATTTAGAATTGTGGGACAGAATGTGACTTTTTAAAAAAATCTACAGAGAAATACTACATTTCTCCATAAACAAAAAAACCTCAGCTAACAGTTTAGGCGTAGATTTACCCTTGTTCTGTGTTTCTACTTTGCATTGAAGCCTCCCAACATTGCCAAATGCTGTTTAAATATTTTTTCCTGTTCCACATTTGAATGCATACTAAAAACCTTTCAGTACTTGCTACCATAAATATATTTATATGCAAAGTATTAGCTCAAATTCCAGCATGAACAGTGCAACACATTAAAGCAAAGTGATGCCTCAGGTCACATCAAGATTACCAAGATTGCAAAAATAGTCTAAGCGCACCACAAAAGTTGATTTTTCAGCAAGTGGCTGACTGGAAGAATAGCTGTAAAATGCCTGTAATCCATAAGGATCCCATCCTACTTTATGCAGTTTCCACAAAATATGGCTGACTGCAAAGCTTTTAAGAGAATTTCTCCGCACAGATGTCAATTTACAATTTGTGCCTTCCCCCAGCATTTAGAAAATTATTCCAGGCTAACCATGCTACCTGTGATAGAAAAGGTCCTGTCCTTTAAATAGCTAACTGTTGGCAACACAGAATACACAACTGCCTGCATACTTCAGTGACATTAAAACATTTCACTTATAAATAAATATGCATGAATGAATGGATCAATCAACTTAAAGTTTAATATGTCTCCTTCAGAACATACTTGCTGCCACATTCACTTTTCAAAACTATGAATAAGCTACAACTCAGCTTAACCTACTTACGAACATAACCAAGAATAAAAGAAAATCTGCCAAATTCAGTGCAGTGTTATCAGAGCAGGTTTCTTAGTCATTTTCCTGAGCAGGTGAAACTATTGTTCATTAAAAAGTGGGCATCCAGGTCACGTCCAGATTGGAGCAAAAAACCTGGCACCACTGAAAATCTAGCAGATCTTAGCTCAAATTTCAGGTAACATTCAAGGCAACTTTGAGGCAGACAATAGCTAGAAACCCATTTTCACACAGCATATCATCTCTATCTGCACCTGCCCTTTTACCTCTTGATCCCAGTACCCGCAAATACTCATTAATTAGCATGAACGCCATAGCTAGGACTCTATTACATATATGATATGAAAAGACAAATGATTTTGCTCAAGGTCTTCACATATCTTGAATCACCCATGTTCCAGCATTTAATAATCTTTAGGTTAGCCACACAAAAACAAGGTCCAAGTTATTTAAGTGATAACAGAAACTGCAGATGCTGGAGAATCCAAGATAATGAAATGTGAGGCTGGATGAACACAGCAGGCCCAGCAGCATCTCACGAGCACAAAAGCTGACGTTTCGGGCCTAGACCCTTCAGAGAGGGGGATGGGGAGAGGGTTCTGGAATAAATGGGGGGGGGGGGGGGGGGGGGAGAGAGGCGGACCGAAGATGGAGAAAAGAAGATAGGTGGTGAGGAGGTAGGGAGGGGATAGGTCAGTGTAGGGAAGACGGGCAGGTCAAGGAGGTGGGATGAGGTTAGTAGGTAGGAGATGGAGGTGCGGCTTGGGGTGGGAGGAAGGGATGGGTGAGAGGAAGAACAGGTTAGGGAGGCAGAGACAGGCTGGGCTGCTATTGGGATGCAGTGGGGGAGGGGAAGAGCTGGGCTGGTTGTGGTGCAGTGGGGGAAGGGGACGAACTGGGCTGGTTTTGGCATGCGGTAGGGGAAGGGGAGATTTTGAAGCTGGTGAAGTCCACATTGATACCATTGGGCTGCAGGGGTCCCAAGCGGAGTATGAGTTGCTGTTCCTGCAACCTTCGGGTGGCATCATTGTGGCACTGCAGGAGGCCCATGATGGACATGTCATCTAAAGAATGGGAGGGGGAGTGGAAATGGTTTGCGACTGGGAGGTGCAGTTGTTTGTTGCGAACCGAGCGGAGGTGTTCTGCAAAGCGGTCCCCAAGCCTCCGCTTGGTTTCCCCAATGTAGAGGTAGCCACACCGGGTACAGTGGATGCAGTATACCACATTGGCAGATGTGCAGGTGAACCTCTGCTTAATGTGGAAAGTCATCTTGGGGCCTGGGATAGGGGTGAGGGAGGTGGTGTGGGGGCAAGTGTAGCATTTCCTGCGGTTGCAGGGGAAGGTGCCGGGCGTGGTGGGGTTGGAGGGCAGTGTGGAGCGAACAAGGGAGTCACAGAGAGAGTGGTCTCTCTGGAAAGCAGACAGGGGTGGGGATGGAAGAATGTCTTGGGTGGTGGGGTCGGATTGTAGATGGCGGAAGTGTCGGAGGATGATGCGTTGTATCCAGAGGTTGGTGGGGTGGTGTGTGAGAACAAGGGGAATCCTCTTTGGGCGGTTGTGGCGGGGGCGGGGTGTGAGGGATGTGTTGTGGGAAACGCGGTCAAGGGCGTTCTTGACCACTGTGGGGGGAAAGTTGTGGTCCTTGAAGAACTTGGACATCTGGGATGTGCGGGAGTGGAATGCCTCACATCGTGGGAGCAGATGCGGCCGAGGAATTGGGAATAGGGGATGGAATTTTTGCAGGAGGGTGGGTGGGAGGAGGTGTATTCTACGTAGCTGTGGGAGTCAGTGGGCTTGAAATGGACATCAGTTTCTAGCTGGTTCCCTGAGATGGAGACTGAGGGGTCCAGGAAGGTGGGGGATGTGCTGGAGATGGCCCAGGTGAACTGAAGGTTGGGGTGGAAGGTGTTGGTGAAGTGGATGAACTGTTCGAGCTCCTCTGGGGAGCAAGAGGCAGAGACAAGCAGTGCCACAATGATGCAACCTGGAGGTTGCAGGAACAGCAACTCATATTCCACCTGGGAACCCTGCAGCCCAATGGTATCAACGTGGACTTCACCAGCTTCAAAATCTCCCCTTCCCCCACCGCATCCCAAAACCAGCCCAGTTCGTCCCCTTCCCCCACTGCACCACACAACCAGCCCAGCTCTTCCCCTCCACCCACTGCATCCCAAAACCAGTCCAACCTGTCTCTGCCTCCCTAACCTGTTCTTCCTCTCACCCATCCCTTCCTCCCACCCCAAGCCACACCTCCATCTCCTACCTACTAACCTCATCCCACCTCCTTGACTGCCCATCTTCCCTGGACTGACCTATCTCCTCCCTACCTATACTCTCCTCTCCACCTATCTTCTTTTCTCTCCATCTTCGGTCCGCCTCCCCCCTCTCCCAATTTATTCCAGAACCCTCTCCCCATCCCCCTCTCTGATGAAGGATCTAGGCCCGAAACGTCATCTTTTGTGCTCGTGAGATGCGGCTGGGCCTGCTGTGTTCATCCAGTCTCAGTTCATTATCCAAGTTATTTAAATCACTCAGTTCAAAACAGCAGGCAGGCATTAACAATATAGCACTTTCCTTCAAGCTGATTAGTTTTTAAGTAAAAAGGTCTTTTAAATAAGCCTGGGTTCACAGACATTATTATACACTTCTGGAGAAGGTGGGACATGAACCATGGCCTCTTGGTCCACAGGTAGGGACACTACCAGTGTGCCACAATACAATATCATAAATGTGATTTTGGTGCTGATCAATTATTATTTTTCTCCAGCTGTTAGCAAAATACTTTCGGATCACCACCATAGGAAGCAATTAGACCCAAATGCCTGTCATGTTTCATAATGCAATTATGTCTGATCAGATACAAGCACGAGTCTGGAACAGAGAGCCTACGATCACCAAATATTAAAGTGATACCCAGCTCTGGACAGTCAAATATGATAGGGACCAAAACTAATATCATTGGAAATTTTTCACCTAGTCGCATTCTCAATTTTGGTGGCATCTTGACAAAAGCAGACCACCAGTCAAGTGGACAGTTCAACCTTAAGTTGGTCTATTAAGCAACAGAAGCCATATTAAACTTTGGATGCAAATCAAATTATTTGGTCCTTTTGCAGCACTAACATGTACTAACCCCTTAATGTTAAATCAAGCATAATCAAAACCATACTATTTGATTAAAATCCTTATTATAAATCTTGAGCCAACATCCAATCTGAAAGCAATTCCCAGTATTTAAAAGTACAATATAATCATTTTACAGATTTATTCTAATCAGTGGTTTTTCTGATCTTCAGGGAATGACAATAGTAATCACATCAATTTCAATTCTGAATGTGTAGTTTTGGTCTCCTTACTTGAGAAGGGATATACTAGTACTGGAGGGGGCTGGATTATGAGGACAGACTGAGTAGACTGTGGTTATACACGCTGGAATTAAGAATATGGGGAGATTTTATAGAAACACAAGATTATGAAGGGAATACATAAGGTAGAGGCAGGGAAGATGTTTCCACTAGCAGGTGAAACTAGGACTACCTGCATTTGTAGTTACAAACTAATAAAATAGTATAAAGATGCTCAAAATTATCTTGATCTGATCTTTTCAAGGAGAAGTCAACAAGATCAAAGACTTATCAGCAAGTCTGAGAGTGGTTTTCCTCATTAATTCCATTTCAGTTGCATTTACCAATATTGATTCTAATCATCCCAAATACTACAGTCAACTGTCAACATATATACACAATTTAGAAGCCCACGAACCACCATGGATAACAGTTGCATCATAACACAACCAGCAGCAATAGAAAAAAAACATTACAAAAGTGTTTTCTGTTGTGTCTACCTCAACCATTTGCAAACCCCTGTGAAAAGTATCGTGTCATTTTGTGTACTTTCACTCAAAACCGCTATATCCAAAAGACTCTTTGCTGTGACAAAATATCACATTTACAGAAATAATTTCACAGGAATTCTATTAAAGATGAGAAGGAGCAAAATGTTGACCAGCTATATATTTGTTAGACTGCTTCAAGATAATCACACAGCATGGAAATAGACCCTTCACTTCAACTCAAAGCCAGATTTCACAATCCAGCCTTGTGCAACTTGCCAGCATTTGGCCCATAATCGCTCCAAACCCTTGCTATTCTTTTGTACTCATCCAGATGCCTTGTTGTAATTGTACCAGCTGCCACCACTTCCTCCGGCAGTTCATTCCATACACACCACCTTTTTCGTGCAAAGGTTCACCCTCAAGTCCTTTAAATCTTTCATGCTATCCATGCCTCTAACTTCTGATGGTCACCCCTCAGCTTCCAATACTCCAGGGAGAAAAAGCCCAGCCAATAACTCAAACCTTCCAGTCCCAGCAATATCCTTGTAAATCTTTGAACATCCTCTCAAATAGCTTGCTAACAGTGAACACTTCTGATGGGTAGTCTTTGAGCCCTGGGTATCTGGTTTTGCCCCAGAATCTGAGCCTGGTCTTTTGTTTTACTGAGGCACATCTGTCCTCTACATCAAGTGGTGAACCATCTGTCAGTTAATGTTGACCTGCCCTTTTACACTTAGTGTAAAAGCTCTGGTTTTCAATTGCCTGGGCTTGGAATCTTGCAAGATTCCATCTCTAGGCAGAACTGTCTCCATGTCTGGGACTGAGGAATTCCCAGCGTACAACCTGGCTAAAAAGCCAGGTGCACCCTGTTCGTTTCAGTGGTTGTGCTTATATGTCTGGTTTTATGGTTCTTGCAGCTGGTTCCTTTTAGAACACAAAAACTAGGAGCAGGAGTAGGCCACCCAGCCCCTCGAGTCTGCCCTGCTATTTAATAAGATCATGGCTGATTTTGAGATTCAGCTCCACTTATCCACCCACTCACCATAACCGTTAATTCCTTTACTGTTCAAAAACTTATCTAGCCTTGCCTTAAAAACAGTGAGGTAGCTTCAACCGCTTCACTGGGCAGGGAATTCCACAGATTCACAACCCTTTGGGTGAAGAAGTTCCTACTGACCTCAGTCCTACATCTGCTTCCCTTTATTTTGAGGCAATGCCCTCGAGTCCTAGTTTCACCTTGCTAGCAGAAACAACGTCCCTGCCTCCACCTTATCGATTCCCTTCATAATCTTATTTTCTACAAAAATCTCCCCATATTCTTCTGAACTCCAGTGAGTATAACCTCAGTCTCTTGCCATAATCCAATCCTCTCAACTCTGGAATCAACCGAATGAATCTCTTCAGCACCCCCTCCAGTGCTAGTATCTCTCTAGTAAGGAGACCAAAACTGCACAGGACCTCACCAGGACCCTATACAGCTGCAGCACAGTGTACCTGTTTTTAAACTCCATCCTTCTAGCAATGGCAGACAAATTTCCATTTGTCTTTTTAAGATCACCTGCTGCACCTGCAATCCTACTTTTAGCAATTCATGCACAAGGACACCCAAGTCCCTCTGCACAGCAGGGTGCTGCAATTTTTTTTAACCATTTAAAACATAGTCCATTTTGCTATTATTCCTACCAAAATGGATGACCTCAGACTTAACATTGTACTCCATCTGACAGACCTTGGTCCACACACTTTGACTAACTATATCCCTCTACAAACTTTCAGTGTCTTCTGCACACATTGCTCCACCTCTCACATTAGTGTCATCTGCAAAATTTTGACACACCACTTAGTCCCTGACTCCAAATCATCTATGTAAATTGTAAACAATTGCAGTTCCAACGCTGATCCCTGAGGCAAACCACTCGCCAATGACCGCCAACCAGAAAAACACCCATTTACCACTACTCTTTGCTTTCTACTGGTCAACGAATCCGCTATCCACGCCAATACATTACCTGCAATACTGTGCACCTTTATCTTATGGAGCAGCCTTTGGTGTGGCACCTGGTCAAACGCCTTCTGGAAATCCAGATACACCACATCCACTGGTTCCCCACTGTCCACCATACAAGTAATGTCCTCAAAACATTCCAAATTAGTTAAACATGACCTACCCTTCATGAACCCATGCTGGGTGCTCCCAATGAGACAATTTATATCGAGATGTCTTGCTATTTCTTCCTTAAATGACAGCTTCAAGCATTTTCCCTCACTATTGAAGTTAAGCTAACTGGCCTATAATTACCTGCTTTTAGTCTACTTCCTTTTTTAAAAACAGTGGCATCATTGCAAAACAGCCAATCTGCAGGAACCAGCCTGCAGTCCAGTGACTTTATCATGATTTTATTTACTTAAAACAGTTGCAGGCAGCTACAACTTGCAAGATGATATTAAAGCACATTACCCAGTCAATCTCAGCACCTGAATCACATCAAGGGACAACAGTCTGGTCAGTCACTTGTGGAATATTTTTTAGTTTGCAGCTACATCTATTTATTTTTGACAAATTGTTCACATCATTGAGTATAGGAGTTGGGACGTCATGCTGCATCCACACAGGATACCAATGTGGCTATTTCTGTACTATGCGTAGTGCTGGTCACCCTGTTAACAGGAAGGATATTAAATTGGAGATGCTTCAAAAAAGGTTTACAAAGATGATACCAGAACTGGAGGGTCTGAGTTACAGGGACAGGCTGGAACTTTTTCATTGGAGATGTGGAGGGGCGACCTTCGAGATTTATAAAAATCGAGAGAGGCATAGATAAGGCGACTAGTAAATGCCTTTCCCACAAGTTAGGGCAGTTCAAAACTAGAGGCCATATTTTTAATGCTAGGAGAAAGATTTAAAGAGGAATCCCAGGGTCATTATTTTCCCCACACCCTCTGCCCCCGAGGGTGTGGGGAGAGAGTGGGGGAAGGAGAGAGACAGAGACAGAGAGATTTGGACAGGCACTTGTCTAGAAAGTCTGAGGGATATGGAGCAAATGGGACTACTTTAGTTTGGGGAAACTTGGTCAGCATGGATGAGTTGGAGCAAAGGATCTGTTTCAGCACTGTATGACTAGGGTTAACAACATACTTCCTATAGGAGAGTGTGTTGAGTTACAAGCAAAAAGATTAGTCATAAATGGATGCAATTAGGAATGCTAGAACAGAGGTCCATTGTGTTGGAGACATCACGGCCTTGAGAAGAATGCAATTCAGTCTTAAGAATTAGTGTATCAGATCAAAGTGCAGACACATTCAGGTGACACGAGTTAGAAGCAAACTATCGGATGCTGCAAATATCAAATTTAGATAGATCTGGTTCATTTGCATATTGCAACTACATCACACAAATGGAACAAATCAGAATCCCTGCAGTGTGCAATAGGCCATCTGACTTATCAAGTCCACACTGACATCACCTTTACTCTCACCCTACCCCATCCCTTGGCCCTGCATTTCCCATGGCTACTCCACTCAGCCTACACATCCCTGGACACTACAGGGCAATTTAGCATGGCCAATCCACCTGCCTAGTCATAGAATCATGCAGCACAGAAACAGACCCTTCGGGATTATGTTCAGCATGAATTAGTTGGACCGAACTAATCTATTCCCACCTGCCTGCTCCTGGCCAAAATCCCTCCAAACCTTTCCTAATCATGTAATTATCCAAATGTCTTTCAGATATTGTAGTTGTACCTGCATCCATCACTTTCTAAGTTCATTCTACATACGAACCACCCACAAAAAATGCCTCATCTTCTAAAAAAAGAAAATCGCTCCCCTCTCACCTTAAAAATATGCCCCCAGTCTTGAAATTCTCCCATCCTAGAAAAAAAGAGACAACTACCCTGAACTCTACCAATACACCTCATTTTAAAAACTTCTAAGATTACCTCACGACCTCCTGTGCTCCAGTGAAAAGTCCCAGTCTACCCACCCACACTAACTCAGACCTTCCACACCTGTCAACAACCTGGTAAATCTCTTGTGAAACTCCTACATCTTAATAAAATCCTTCCTATAACTAGACAAACCGATCTGGACCCAGTATTTCAGAAGAGGCATCACCAATGCCTTATTGGGAAAAGATTAGAGCCTAGTAAAAAGGAATGATTGTACAGTGTTTGAAAATACACAACTTAACCACAGAGTCAGCATAGGTTCATGAAGTGGAAATCATGCCTAACAAATTTATTAGAATTAGACTAGTACCATAATCACAGTAAGAGGTCACCCAGTTAGGACATAGAGGAGGAGCCTGTCAAATTCTGTCCCATAAAGGGCTGCATAGGTTTGTCCAAGTATACCAGGGAAGGTGAACGCCGAGTGCACTATCACCAGATTACTACAGACGACCTGAGGACCCAGATCTGAATCCTACCACAACAAATGGCAGAATTTAAATTTGATACAAAAATCTGGAATAAAAAGAGTCCAAATGATGACCACAAATCCATTGTTGATTTTTAGAAAAATCCATCTGATTCACTAATGTACTCTTTAAGGGAAGGACTGCCATCCTTAATGGATTTAGCCTAGTGACTCCAGACCCACAATGTTGTTGACTCAAAGAACCCTCTGGACAATAAATACTAGCCTAGCCAGGAATACATTCATCCCATGAATGATGAGTGAAGAAAATGCATATTAAGCCAAATACATCATAACAGCAAGGCAGGAAAGTATCCATTCTGAAAGCAACCATGAATGGGATGCAAGGAATAACAGTTATTAATGTTTAAGTTAATCTATTTGCCCAAACAATTTGAACAGTAGTGTTAAATAGTACATGAATGTAGAGTGCACTTTTGCTAACCCATAGCTTAAAACAAGACTCCAAGACCCCTTTCCTAACTTCCATAAAGAAAAATGAAACTAGTGCAAACAATTAGTAAACTCAAGATGTCACTACAATGAAAGAGAATCCACAACATCGTTAGATTATTTCTGGCTTTGCATTCATAACATATTGCAGGCAACTATATTTTTCAAGCAGAGTTTTCAATATCACCTCACCTGCCAACCGGGCAAAGACAAAAGGCTACCAGGTGTACCATTAAATGCTAACCACAACTATACAGCCAAAGTTCCAAATTATAAAAAACCCATAAGCAAAGAGACACAAAGCAAAGATACAAGGAATAATTCAGGTACGTAAAATTGGATAAAGAAATTTGCCCATTAATTCACTCCTAATGACAGATACACAACATTCTTGACTTGGCAACTAAATATGTCAAAATGATCAGTACAAAAAGACAGATCCTTTAAAAAGCCAAGGTGGTGAATAAGGCCCTTTTCAAAATTAGAAATCATAGAATCTCTACAGTGCAGAAGCAAGTTTGGGCCAGAGACCACAACAGCCCTCCAAAGAACATCCCACTCAGCATATTCTTGCAACATTGCTAATCCACCTAGCCTGCATATCCCAAGATAAAATGGGCAATTTAGCATAGCCAATCCACCTAACCTGCACATGTTTGGATTTTAGAAGGAAACCCAGCAAACATGGGGAGAAGGTTTGAGTCTGCATAGTTGATTGAGGCTGGAATTGAACCCAGGGCCCTGGTGCTGAGGCAGCAGTGCTAACTACTGAGCAACGATGTTATTTCTAAATTAAAATGTGGTTTAACGATTTAAGTTTTCCTATTAAAATAGGATTTATAATCTTTTTGAAAAATTTAGCAGTTTGATGTTTAAAAACCTTGCAGAAATATTGTCAACATGCATTATTCTCACTGACAATTGAAATTACTACTTCAATAATCTGTTGAATGCTGATCCTTCCATTCTAGTATTAAATTTGCACAATATTCTCAGTCAGTTGAGCAACACAGAAAAAGATCCTTCTGTCCAACTGTCCATGGCAGCTAGGGAGGTGATAGCCTAGTGGTATTATCACTAGGCTGTTGATCCAGAGACCCAGATAACATTTTGGGGACCGGGGTTCAAATCCCACCATGGCAGATGGTGGGATTTGAAGCCAATGAAATATCTGGAATTAAGAATCTAACGATGCCCATGGATCTATTGTCAAAAACCCCATTTTGTTCACTCATGTCCTTTAGGGAAGGAAACTGCCATCTTTACCATCCCACAGCAATGTAGCTGACTCTCAACTGCCCTCTGGGCAAACCGGGATGGGCAATAATTGCTGCCTACCTAGCAATGCCCTCCTCCTGTTAATGAATTTTTAAAAATCCTAAATTAATCTAGTCCTATCTGCCAGCACTTGGCCCATATTCCTCTAAACCCTTCCTACTCATGTACCCATCCAGTTGCCTATTTAACATTGTAATTGCACCAGCCTCCACCACTTCCTCTAGCTGGCGTGCAAATGTTGGTTAACCCAGCAGTATCCTTGGATTTCAACAATAACATGGAGAAGTAAAAAGTAACTTAAACCCACAAAGATCCAAGTTACAAATTAAATCAAACATCTTACCCAGTTTTGCAGATTAACAGAATAATCTATTTATCACAATTTTTTTGGGAGGTTAAGTCACGTTAGAATACAATTGTGAAACCATTTCATACCAATGTGCTCTAACATAATCACTGCAAGTCTCAATTCAAAGCAGAACTGAGAGCTGGGTGGCTCAGACTTCCATAATTAAATCATATCATCGGCACTATTTATTTGCTTGTTATCCAACAGACTGAATCACATTGCTTTTCACTTCCACTTATGACAGATTTACTCGGTGCACGTTGGGTAGTGGCACTGCACAACATTAAGAGCGTTGAATTGGTTACCAGATTTTTGTTAAATATAGTCCTATCTGTTCCACTTTCTTTCCCAGGTGGAAGTCTCAATTCAGTGGCAGCATCCAAAGAGGTCAGGAGTCATGGATCCAAACCCCATTCAGAAGCCAAAAAAGTCTAGGTACACTATAAATGTGAGGATTCTACACTGTCTTTCAAATGAAATATGAAATTCAGACCCATCTGCTGAGAGATGGGTAAGGCGTTGTTTTCTTGATGTCCTAACCAATATATATATATTCCTCAACTAACAAGTTGATTACCATTTGTAGGGTCTTCTAGTGCAAACTGGCAGCTGTGCTTCCCTACATTATCACAGTGACCACATTTCAAAGTGTAATTGGCTGTGATGCACCTTGGGATAATATGAAGTTATAAATAGTGGTATTTAACAGGTTTCTTTTCCTTCTTTCCTATACAAGAGGCCTTGGCTCAGATAACTACTGACTTAATGACCAAGTTAACAAAGGATTGGCAGACAGACATTCTTCACCACGAAAAAGGAGGAACAGCCTAAGATGATAAAATTGAAAGAAAGAAAAAAGTTCCATTTGAGCACAAAGACCTTTTCCAGCTAGACCACAAACTTAAATTTACTTCCACGTCCTGAGCCAAGTCATTTCTTTCACGTTATTCAAGAGAAAAAAAGGGTCTTTTTCAGATTTTATACAGCTGTTTTCAATTACAAAACAGAAGCCAAAACAAGAGAATCAAAGACAAATTAAACAGAAGTTTTTTTAAAGAATTTTGAAAATGTTTTCTATAACATGCAAAGGAAAGGCAGAAGGAACGATAGTTGCAAGGCGAGTATTCAACTGAGGGGAACAAATTGTAAAAGGTGACGTGCAACCTAGATTTTAGGCTTATTTCAGAAAAACAGGTCCAACGTTCTGTTACGTAACTACATCAATTGCTGACCCTCTCCAAACACACTGATCAAAAAAATCTGTATCATGAGAATTTAGTTCATACACAAAACAAGTCATTTCTAGTCTCAATGAAGTGGTAGTATATAATTAACATTGAGTGGCATAGGTAGCACAGTTTTGAGAAGATTTGTAGCTCAGGTTGAGGTTCTGGATGAGAGTTTGCTCACTGAGCTGTAAGGTTGATGACGAAACATCTGAAAACTAACCTTACAGCTCAGCGAGCAAACTCTCATCCATAGGTAGCACATTTACTTGCACAATAGTATCACCCTAGGTGACCAGAAAAAACAAATGGTGATATTGCCCCAATTTGGATTGAGAGAGACTTAAAGACAAATTTACATTATATCTGTTGCCTTTTCTACATTGATAGTGGAGGCCACAAACTTAAAACATGCTGTTGAAGTACCCTTGGTGCTGCTGTACTACATCATATACATAGCACAGACTGTTGAATATTGATGGGATGTTGGTCAAATTAGCTTTGTTCTGGATGATCTCGAGTTCCTCGAGAGTTGTTGGAGAAGCTACACCTATCTAGACAAGGGGGAGTATTTCATCACACTCCTGATACGTGTCTTGCAAGCTGTGGGCAGATCGCTGGGAATCAGGAGGTATTGCCCTGTAAAAGCTTCCAAGCCTTCACAGCGGTCACGGAGAAAGCATTCTAGACATCTTTATAGTGACCAAAACAAGAAAAAATAAAATACATACACCGCTGGACATGCTCAGTATCTGAAAATAGTGTCAGCATTTTAATTGTGGCATTTTCTCCCCCCCCCCACCAGAGCATTTCAGCTGCTGCCGAATAATCGACCATTTTGTTCTGAATTTCAGCAGCCGCAGCACCTTGCTAATGCTGAAAATTATATATTGCTCGGATTTTGTTTTTCATAAGTCAAAGAACTCCCATCGCCAACCACTTTCCCGACCTTAAGCATCAGCAAAGCACAAACTTCCGGTGTCCAAAAGGGAAGAGAAAAACCCGCCAACCTTGCGATAGCAAAAGGATAAAGACTCTCCCGTGGAGGAGAAATAGGTGAGCGAATTCAGTGGGAAAGAAAACTCCTACTCCTACTCCCCTCCCCTACCGGGGACTGGTCCTTTGGCCTAACTCTCTCCATCTCCGTCCTCCTTCCAAACCCAACCCCCTCCTCTCCCTGACTCAGCGAGACGCGGAGATGGGGAGAGGCCCAAGGCCTAGGCAGTCGACCTCACCCCTCGCCGCCCAACGCTCACAAAGCATCGGGCCTCAAAACCAAGAGCAAACTCACCGTGAGACCAGTGCCCAGCACGATCACATCGTATTCCTCATTCATCTTCAGCGATGGCGGTTAGTTCCTTTTGACTTCAGGGAAAGAGACAAGGCGGCGAACTACGATCTGGAACAATCTCTGCTTCGGCTCCTCTTCCCCCGTCCCTGAAGTAGGCGCATGCGCACTACCCGCCCTTTGAAGGGGCGGGAAAAACTACAAGGCGGAGAGCAACGTCAACGCGCATGTGCACAACTCCCCGCCAGCTCGCGACCTCGCCTGAGGGCCGTTCACGCATGCGCGGTGTTTGTGCTGTCGAGGATCGCTCCTGCCCAGAACCGTCAACCACCTCAGCTCCAAATGCAGCATTTTTTTCCGGGTGGGGGAGGGGTGGACAGGGTGTGGTTGCGCAGGCGCAGTGGGGTTCCCGCCGCTGCAGGTTCGCCGTGTGTGGCCGAATGCCTGGCGGTTGGAAGTGACTAGTAGCCACGGAGTACGTCCGCTGCCTCCATCTCCTTAAAGGAAGCGATAAAACCGCAGTCAGACTCCGTCTTTAGGCGAATACAGAAATGTTACCATGGATTTAAAAGTGTGTGGCTCTCCTGCTGTGTTAACTGACTCCCCATTCATCATCTCCACAAGGCAGTTTAGGTCTGTTCTGGAGGACTGTGGGATACTGGAATCGAAACGTCAACTGTTTTCCTTTTTCCACAGATGCTGCCAGGCCTGCTGAGTTTCTCCAGCAATTTCTATTCTTCTTTTAGGAATGCTGTTCACATGGGAGATTCAGGACACTAATTGAGAAGGTATTTGGAATGCTTTGCCGACAGCGAGGAAATTATGATGGAGCTGTACGACGTGATAGGCCACTGCTGGACTAATGGTGGCTGATAAGCTCAGATGTTTAGTGAGTGATGCTAAGAACATCAAAGTATTGGCTTCAGTTCCCACACTGAACAACATTACCAGCATCCATGCCAGACTCACTTTAAATGCCATAACATTCAAGACTTTGGGCCCAGAGCTGGATAGTGGGACCAGAGTATATTTAGCATAGTTTTGGCAATAGCCTCAGTGGGCCTTTTTTCTTCTCAGTCATTCTGTACTGTGCACAGTTCTGGTGACCACATTATAGGAAGATTGCAATCGCACTAGAGCAGGTGCAAAGGAGATTTGCCAGGATAGTGCCTGGGATTCAACTGTGAAGAGAGACACCAGATAAGTTGGGTTGTATTCTTTTGAGCAGAGACAGTTAAAGGGATACCTGATTGAGGTATACGAGTTATGTGGAGCATAGAAAGGGTGCATAGGAAGAAACTTTTCCCTTTGATGGAGGCATCAAAGAATACAAAAGTACGGGCCAAGTAGTGAAATGTGGGAATGGAGTAGATAAGTACTTGATGACTGCTGTAGACATGATAGGCTTAAAAGCCTCTGTCCATGCTGTAAAATCCTTATGACTATACAGGGAAATATGGCCTGTTTGCTTGGTAACCCATCCACCATATTGAGCATCAACTACTTTCACCATTAAGGCTCAGTGCCACTATGTGTATCTTATTTAAGTTTTGTGTTGCAACAATTCACCAAAGCACCTTCCAAGCCTGCATCTCTATCATTTAAAAGGACAAGGGCAGCAGATGTGTGGCAACACCGTTACTTGCAACTTCCCCTCTAAACCACAAACCACTATAATTTGGAGCTGTCATCATCTTTCATTCACCTTTGCTGCAAAATCCTGGAACTTCCTGACCAGCAACATTATGGGTGTACTTACATCCTAAGCAATTCAAAAAGATCACTTACTACCTTATCAAGGGCATTTGGAAATGGACAATATATTTTGGCCTGTCAATGTTGCCCACATTCCATGAAAGAATTAAAAAGAATGCTTATGTTTAATGCAGTTGATGTGGTGTACATGAACATCCAAAAGACATTTGATATAAAGCTGCCCAACAGATTTACAGGCAAAATTGATGTCAGTGGACTATAAAGGGACTGTAGCAATGTGAATACAAAATTAGCAGAGGAAGCAAAGACTAGTAATAAATATTTGTTTCTTGAACTGGAGCAAGTAACATAATGGAGGACCCCAGGAACAGTTATTTTAATTTCTTTAAAATTCATTCACAAGATGAGAGTGTCACTGAGGGCATCAGTGTTTAGACTCTTAGTTTTCCTGGTATACATTAACGATCCAGATCCTGGTGTTTGGGCATAATTTCAATATTTACAGATAACAAAAAATCAGGGAAGTGTTGTGAAGAATCATGTAGAACTTTAAAGGGATGTAAAATCTTCCACATTAGACAGATGTTCACCTGCACATCTGCTAATGTGGTATATTGTATCCGCTGTTCAAGGTGCAGCCTCCATTACATCGGGGAAACCAAGCGGAGGCTTGAGACCGCTTTGTGGAGCACCTATGCTCGGTTTGTGACAAACGACAACTCCCTCTCCCACTCCTTAGATGATACGTCCATCCTGGGCTGCCTCCAATTCCACAACGATGGCACCCGAAGGCTGGAGGAGCAGCACCTCATATGGGAACCCTGCAGCCCAGTGGTCTCAATGTGGACTTCACAAGTCTTCTTCAAAATGTCCCCACCCCTGACCTCATCTGAAGACGGGCCCATCTCGTCACCAACCCAACCCCAACTTCCTACCCACTAGCCTCATCCCTGCCTCCTTGACCTGTCCATCGTCCCTCCCACCTATCCGCCCTTCTCTCCTCATTGACCAACCCCCATCCTAACTCCCTACCTACACGCACCTGTACTGGCTTTATCCCCACCTCCTTGACCTGTCCGTCTTCTCTCCACCTATCCGCTCCTCTATCCACCTTCTATTATCGCCTCCCCCTCTCTCTAGTTATTTCCCCTTCCTTTCTGAAGAAGGGTCCAGACCCAAAACGTCAGCTTTCTGCTCATTTGATGCTGCCTGGCCTACTGTGTTCATCCAACTATACACCTTGTTATCTCAGACTCCAGCATCGGCAGTTCCTGCTACCTCTTTAAAGGGATGTAGTCAGGTTGGTGGATTGGGCTAGCAAATTAGCAGATTAAATTTAATACAGAGAAGTGTGAAGTGATTCATTTTGGTGGGAAGAATGAGGAGAGGCGATATAAACTATAAGGTACAATTCTAAAGGGATGCAGGAACAGAGAAACTTTGCAAAATAGGTGCACAAATTATTGTACATGACAGGAGAAGTTAAAAACCTGGTTATAAGGGCAGAGATAACAAAGTGTGGAGCTGGATGAACACAGCAGGCCAAGTAGCATTTTAGGAGCACAAAAACTGACGATTCGGGCCAAGACCCTTCATCAGAAAAGGGGGATGGGGAGAGGATTCTGAAATAAATAGGGAGCGAGGGGGAGGCAGATCGAAGATGGATAGAGGAGAAGATAGGTGGAGAGGAGAGTATGGGTGGGGAGGTGGGGAGGTGGGGAGGGGATAGGTCAGTCTGGGGAGGATGGACAGGTCAAGGGGGCAGGACGAGGGTAGTGGGTAGGAAATGGAGGTGCGGCCTGAGGTGGGAGGAGAGGAAGCAGGCGGGGATGAGCTGGGCTGGTTTTGGGATGCAGTGTTGGGAGGGGAGATTTTGAAGCTGGTGAAATCCACATTGATACCATTGGGCTGCAGGGTTCCCAAGCGGAATATGAGTTGCTGTTCCTGCAACCTACGGGTGGCATCATTATGGCACTGCAGGAGGCCCAGGATGGACATGTCGTCTAAGGAATGTGACAGGGAGTTGAAATGGTTCGCGACTGGGAGGTGCAGCTGTTTATTGCGAACCGAGCGTAGGTGTGCTGCAAAGCGGTGCCGAAGCCTCCGCTTGGTTTCCCCAATGTAGAGGAAGCCACAACGGGTACAGCAGATGCAGTACACCACGTTGGCGCATGTGCAGGTGAACATCTGCTTGATGTGGAAAGTCATCTAGGGGCCTGGGGTGTGGGTAAAGGAGGAGGTGTGGGGCCAGGTGTCTCACTTCGTGCGATTGCGGGGGAAAGCGCTGGGTGTGGTGGGGTTGGAGGGGAGTGTGGAGTGGACAAGGGAGTTGCGGAGAGAGTGGTCTCTTCGGAAGGCAGACAAGGGTGGGGTTGGAAAAATGTCTTTAGTGGTGGGGTCGGATTGTAGATGGCGGAAGTGTCGGACGATGATGCGTTGTATCCGGAGGTTGGTGGGGTGGTATGTGAGGACTAGGGGATTCTCTTGGCGGTAATTGCGGGGGCAGGGTGTGAGGGATGAGGTGCGGGAAATGCGGGAGACACAGTCGAGGGCGTTCTTGGCCACTGCGGGGAGGAAGTTGCGGTTCTTGAAGAACTTGGACATCTGGGATGTACGGAAGTGGAATGCCTTATCCTGGGAGCAGATGCAGCGGAGGCGAGGGAATAGCGGATGGAATTTTTGCAGGTGGGTGGGTGGGAGGAGGTGTATTCCAGGTAGCTGTGGGAGTCGGTGGGTTTGAAATGTACATCAGTTTGTAAGTGGTAGCCTGAGATGGAGAATGTAAGGTCCAGGAAGGTGAGGGATGTGTTGGAGATGGTCCAGGTGAACTTAAGGTTGGGGTGGAATGTGTTGGTGAAGTGGATGAACTGTTGGAGCTCCTCTTGGGAGCATGAGGCGGTGCCGATACAGTCAGCAATGTAACGGAGGAAGAGGTGGGGTTTAGGGCCAGTGTAGGTGTGAAAGAGGGACTGTTGCACATAACGTATAAAGTGGCAGGCATAGCTTGGGCCCATGCGGGAAATGCACCGTGTCTCCACACTTTGTTATCTCGGATTCTCCAGCCTCTGCAGTTTCCATTATCTCTGGTTATAAGGGCTGTCAGGATTCTGGGTGTTGTAAAACAAGCTGCAGAACATAAAATTATGATAACCCTGCATAAAACAGTCTCAATAGAAGCACTGTCTTCAATTCAGAGTGCCACACTTGAAGAGACGAATGAAGGCTTCAGAGAAACAAAATTGAGAACGATTCAAAGGATGTGGAACTTCGGTTACATAGAAAGATTGGAGAACTTTTGGACCGCATTCCCACTAATTTTTTAATCAGCTGCAAGGGCCTTTGTGGCAGAAACTTTCGGAACCAGCTGCTAATGCTGTGCTTGACGTGCAGGCACTAATCACTATGCTCAGAACATCAGACCGATTGTTATAACTGCAGCTGTGCAGCTCAGAAGGAAAGTTGACTGTTAATGTTCTCACTGGAGAAGAGAGGATTGAGAGGAGATTTGATAGAGATCTTCAAAATCATGAAAGATCTGGACAGAATAGATGGAGAGGAGCTGTTCATATTCGTGGAAGCATTGAGAACCAGAGGGGACAGATTCAAGCCAATTGGAAAAAGGAGCAGTGGCAACATGAGAATTTTTTTTTCCCACGAAGTCTGAAAAGCAGTTCCTGGGGGTGTACTAGAGGTTTTGTATAAACTGAGGCTTTGAATGAGAATTTATTGGACTTGAAATCAAAGTTGCAAAAATATGGCAAAAAGGCAAGATGCTGGCATGAGTTGAATTGCTTCTTCAGAGGACCAGATCAGACAGGATGTGCTGAATATATTTCATGATCATGAAACCAAGCTGACAGTTATGAAATCTCACTGCTGTTTAAGAATGCGAGTTAAGTTATAAAGGTGGCCAACTTTTACACTTCTGAAAACATAGTCAATTTAACAGATCTGAATATCAGTCTCATGTATATCTGTTGTCAGAGCTGTTGTGTTAGCTAGCATTTTGGTCACACTTTTTAAATTCAATTTTTCAAATATAGGTATCACTAACAAAGCGAGCTTTGAGCGCCCATCCCTAATTACCCTTGAAGAGGATGTGGCAATGAGCATTCCTAATGGTGAAATTACTCCTCTTTATGGTTAGACAGGAAGCTCCTGGACTTTTACTTTGTGGGAAAGGAGAAATAATGATATATCCAAATCTGGATAGTGTGTAACTTGAAAGGGATCTTGAACAATAGATTTTGCTGCTGTCATTTATTAAGCTGTACTTTCCGAAGTGAGAATTATTTTTGCCTGAAACATGGCAAGTTTACCTCCCTGTCATACTCATGATGGAGTCAAGGAAGTCTGAAAATTTCAAATATTTGAAGTAGTAGGGCACAACAAAAGTCGCAGATCCAGCTGTGTCTTTTAGCAATGAAGAACAGGAAAATCTTCCATCGAGTCCTTAGACAGTAAATGTGATGAATTAGATTGGGATGTGGTGACATCCAGTGTAGTAGTTGCCATCTGTGGTGTAGTTATGTGAAGTTCAAGGTTCAGGGTGGTGTTATGGGGTCTGTGATGTTATACAGTTGAAGGAGGTTACAGAGAGGGAAGGGCTGATGCCATGTCATATTTAAACATAAAAATAAGAATATTAAATTTTAGATAACAAAGTGTGGAGCTGGATGAACACAGCAGTCCAAACAGCATCTTAGGAGCAAGATGCTGCTTGGCCTGCTGTATTCATCCAGCTCCATACTTTGTTATCTCGGATTCTCCAGCATCTGCAGTTCCCATTATTTCTGACTACAATGTTAAATTTTATGCATTTAGACCTTTTTTGAGAAACTATTTTGTTTTACTTTAAATGCTATATGTACTTTTACAAATAGGCCTTTTATTCCTTTTACCTGAATGGAATGTGAACATTGCTGGTGAGGCCAGTATTTATTGTCCATCATTACTTGTCCTGGATTCTGACCAGTTCCTCCCTTACCTTTACTCAATTGTAATACCGTTAAGTCTCGTTCCAACTTCACCCTCTCAACCTGCAGGGCGAATTCTGTCATTATCATGGTGACTGGCCACTAGGGCTGTCTTCACCATGAGCTCCCTCGTCAAGTCTGCCTCATTGCACATCATCAAATCCAGAATTGCCTGTTCCGAGTGGGGTCTAACGCAAGCTGCTCCAAAAAGCCAACTTGTAGACATTCCAAGAATTCTTTTTCTTGGAATCAGCAACAACCTGATTTTCCCAGTTCATCTGCATATTGAAGTTCCCCATGATAAAGTACCTTTTTTACATGCTTTCTCTATCTCCTCGTGCCCTGACTACTATAGGAGGCCTACACATAACTCCCACTGGGGTCTTTTTACCTTTGCAGTTCCTCAATTCTACCCACAAAGATTCTGAGCTTGCTGACTATATCACTTTGTACTATCGATTTAATTTCATTTCCTACTAACAAGGCAGCCCTGCACCCTCTTCCCATCTGCCTAACCTTTCGATAGTATGCCTATCCTTGGATAGGAGTCCTGTTAAAATTGGTCAGTTTGTTAGAACTGGACAATAAATCTGCAAATAAATGTACACCATAGATGTTCGCAGTCCTAGTTTTTTTGTTCAGATCCTCCTTGTATTAAACTGTAAAAATCTCTCACCTAATCTCTTAGCCTCTTATTTCTCCCTTCCTTTCAGAGATTGCTAGTAATGATAGTTATGAACAAACATTGCACTGATATTAAAACTGATGGATGATATCTCATACACCACAATAACTCAACCAGCTCAGGATGTGAACAAATTGATTAGGAAATTAATTACAGTATGTTCATACTTTTGCATTTTGGATACTGTTGATGTGTGACAAATTGAACCGTGTTGAAGTGAGTTAAATAAAATTTGCTCTTTGCAAAAGAAAATATATAAAACTACAAAGCTCCTGTTTGGGAAATGCACCTCAGAATTAGAGTGCACAAGACAAGTTAGTTGTGGCTATTACAAAACCTATTTTTTTGATCTTAAGTGAAGAATGCCACAAGATTAATACTTATTTTAAACTGCCTCATTTTCCATCACAAATTGAATGTCTGGAACCTGTTACCTAGAAAAGTGCAGACTTCAAAAAGATTTGTTTTAAGTCTTTGTGATAATAAAAGGCTTAAAGCCAATCCATATCGATAAGTGAGTTGGGCTGGATAAACAAAGCAGGACCAGTGGAATATAAATTTAAATGAGATGCTTCATTGCTCCAAGCAATTTATTCAACTTTGTAAATGTTACTATTTCACTATAACTAATATTTTTATAAAGACACATGTATGATTTTTTAAAAAATTGTGTTCCTAATCCTGATTTAATTTCTGCCACTTGCTAAATTGGTTTCATTCAATACAACACTCGTGGGCTAATTAAATCTCAGAGAAGGGTTTCTGGAGAATGTGACCAGGGGAGTGATAAAGAGGACACAGGCTATATGTGAAACACTCTTTTTGGCTTGAATTTCAAGCCTGCGATATTTTAAGACCGTTGACATGCAATTCACAACTTCTGACAAGTATACTTTAACTTAACAATATTCTTTATCTGAAGATATCCAGATAAAATGTTTGCCTGATTATGAAAAAATAGACAGATTTCTGCCATTAATTGAAGCTTTAGTTGTATCTAGCCTATTAGCGGTGCTAGTATCTGTGAAGATCCTGTCCCTGCAAAGTTTCTATCTTTGTAACTATGATCAATAAAGAATAAAAAAGAAGCATATTATATAAATGATGACAGATTGCAGAGCCCTGAGATGCAGAAGGATCTGGGTGTCCTTGTGAATGAATCATAAAAGATTATTATGCAGGTACAACAAGTAATTAGGAAAATTAATAAGTTATCCTGAGGGAAATTGACACAGAAGTGGGGACGTCATGCTTCAGTTATATAGAAGACTGGTGAAACCACATCTGTATCACTAAGTACAGTATTGGTTAAATAAAAGAAAGAACTGCAGAAGGGTTAGTTCTGTTTTTCTGCCCACAGATGCTGCCAGTCCTACTGAATTACTCCAGCGCCTTCCATCTCCAGCATCAATAGTTCTTCGTTTTATTTGACTATCACCTCAGTACTTCAGATGTGGCCTCATTGGCTCCTTGTATAATGGAAGCATGACATCTTTCTTTTGTATTCTTTTAAGCCCTCATGATAAATTATTAACCCTCCTAATTACTCGTTGGATTAAATTACTGAATTATCAATACTGCTGAAGGGTCACTGGGCTCAAAACGTTAACTCCTTTCTTCTCCATAGATGCTGTCAAACCTGTTGACTTCCTTCAGCAGTATTGCTCATCTGTTTTGAGGGGAAAGTGTGAATGTCTTTGAGGCAGTTCAAAGAATATTCACTGGATTAATACCAGGAATGGGTGGATTGTCTTGAGGTTAACCTTTCATTCACTGGAGTTTAGAAGGAGGAAACAACTTGATTGAAACAGACAAAATCCTGAGGGGATGTTGTTTCCTTCTTAATCTAGAACTAGTGATCTCTATTTAAAGTTCGGAGGTCATCTATTTAAAACAGATTAGGCATTTTGTTCTGTCAGAGGGTTCAAAGCCTTTGAAACTTTCTTCCTGAACAGACAGCGAAAGCAGAGTCCTTGAATAGCTTGAAGGCAAAGTTGAATAGATTCTTGTTAAACAAAAGGTAAAAAATTACCAGGAATAGGTGGAAATGTGGATTTGAAGTTACAATCAAATCAGTCTTTATTCTTTTGAATGACAGAGCAAGCTTGAGGAACTGACTGGCCTATTGCTGATGCATATGTAATACCACCACATAAAACTGTGGTGAAGGGAGATGCTGGTCTACCAGGTAGTGCTAATCGTTTTCCACACAGCACTGGGAGGGGCATTTTATTTTATCCTCCATTTTCCACATAACAGACCATAGATTACACATTTTAAGAATGATGGCACAAGCAATGGGCGCAAGCTGTTGAATCTGTTATTCTTCCTTCCCAATGTATATTCTATTTCTCTGTCACTATTGTCATGCTTTGAAGATGACCATTTTTTTCCTGATAAATATCATTTGTTTACTTTGTGATTGCGCTGTCATTGTGAAGCAGTTTCTTATTGCAATCATATAACTGCCAGCGGCGATTGATGGGATTTATCAGCCATTGTTCACACACAACAAACTTGTTGCTCAAAGTATGTTAAGCAATGGAAACCATGGAAATGGTCACGTGGGTAGTAGGAACAAGAAAAACTGCCACACAATTAACCCTTGCAGCCATCTGGCCTGCCTTAGCCCCATGTTCCAGAATCCTGTCAACTTAACATTGATAAATCAGATGCTTATCAGTTGTTAATGAGATTGTCAAAAATTATACAGTCATTTTTGTTAAAAGATAACAGGTTATCAGAGTCTTGAAGATCAACAATTAGATTTGGCAAAGTTATATGTTTATTATTGGCCAATGAGACTGTAGTTGATAGCTAGATTAAAGCACATGTATAGGATGTAGTACTAAAACCTACCTCACAGTGGAAACGTTTCAAGTACAGGAATTAGAGATGGTGAAAGACCAAGGTCCAATAAATTCACCGTCCACCATTCTGGACAACACATAATCTAATCATAATGGAATTTTTGGCTAGTCATGACAATTGGTGTCTTAGTCCATCTACAACAGTCAGAGAATCCCTTCAAAGGCTGCTATCGAACTTATAACCACCTTCTCATTCGAAAGCATGTTACAAATCCATAACATTCATGTAAATAAATGATGTTTTTCTTATGTTACCTCTATTTTGCCAAAATTCTTTGCAAAATGTTTGGAGACATTTCTAAGATTTTCTCCTTTTACTTATGATGTCCAGAATGCTTATATGTTGCGATGCAGACAACTTTATGAAGTTTTGGTCTTGATTCCTTGCCTGCATGAAACTCCACATTGCTACCATCAAAAATAAATTTGTTAAGTTTCATCAAAAATAATCAAATGTTCTTTTTTACTGCAGCAAATACATGTTGTTCAACCTTTTTGTTCTACACTCATCAGGACATGCAAAGTCAATCTGCCTGACTTAACTGCCAGTCTTTGTTTAAATGTTAACTGTCAATCATTGTAAATTAGTGCATTAACCATTGAAATGCCTCTCCCAATCACAGCCCATTATAAAACAATCAGCACTAACTGATGTCCATTTCAAGCCCACCGACTCCCACAGCTACCTAGAATACAACTCCTCCCACCCACCCTCCTGCGAAAATTCCATCCCCTATTCCCAATTCCTCCGCCTCCGCCGCATCTGCTCCCACGATAAGACATTCCACTCTCGCACATCCCAGATGTCCAAGTTCTTCAAGGACCGCAACTTTCTCCCCACAGTGATCGAGAACGCCCTTGACTGCGTCTCCCGCATTTCCCGCAACACATCCCTCACACCCCGCCGCCGCCACAACCGCCCTAAGAGGATCCCCCTCGTTCTCACACACCACCCCACCAACCTCCGGATACAACACATCATCCTCCGACACTTCCACCATCTACAATCCGACCCCACCACCCAAGACAGTTTCCATCCCCACCCCTGTCTGCTTTCCAGAGAGACCACTCTCTCCGTGACTCCCTTGTTCGCTCCACACTGCCCTCCAACCCCACCACACCCAGCACCTTCCCCTGCAACCGCAGGAAATGCTACACTTGCCCCCACACCTCCTCCCTCACCCCTATCCCAGGCCCCAAGATGACATTCCACATTAAGCAGAGGTTCACCTGCACATCTGCCAATGTGGTATACTGCATCCACTGTACCCGGTGTGGCTTCCTCTACATTGGGGAAACCAAGCGGAGGCTTGGGGACCGCTTTGCAGAACACCTCTGCTCGGTTCGCAACAAACAACTGCACCTCCCAGTCGCAAACCATTTCCACTCCCCCTCCCATTCTTTAGATGACATGTCCATCATGGGCCTCCTGCAATGCCACAATGATGCTACCCGAATGTTGCAGGAACAGCAACTCATATTCCGCTTGGGAACCCTGCAGCCTAATGGTATCAATGTGGACTTCACCAGCTTCAAAATCTCCCCTTCCCCCACCGCATCCCAAAACCAGCCCAGTTCGTCCCCTCCCCCCACTGCACCACACAACCAGCCCAGCTCTTCCCCTCCACCCACTGCATCCCAAAACCAGTCCAACCTGTCTCTGCCTCCCTAACCTGTTCTTCCTCTCACCCATCCCTTCCTCCCACCCCAAGCCGCACCCCCATCTCCTACCTACTAACCTCATCCCACCTCCTTGACCTGTCCGTCTTCCCTGGACTGACCTATCCCCTCCCTACCTCCCCACCTATACTCTCTCCACCTGTCTTCTTTTCTCTCCACCTTCGGTCCGCCTCCCGCTCTCTCTCCCTATTTATTCCAGAACCCTCACCCCATCCCCCTCTCTGATGAAGGGTCTAGGCCCGAAACGTCAGCTTTTGTGCTCCTGAGATGCTGCTTGGCCTGCTGTGTTCATCCAGCCTCACATTTTATTATCTAGCACTCTCCTATGCAATTGGTTTTCTGCCTTGATGTAATGTTCCCAAGAATTGCCCTGATGAATGCAAAATTAAAAGGTTAAAAAATAATTTTCAGCAATACTTAAGTTCTGTCTGATCAAATGACTATTTGCAGCATTTTACTGCAGAAGGCAGAAGTCTGAGAAATAGAAAGATTCTGGAAATACTTGGTAGGGTTAGCTCTGTTTTTCAAGGTGGTGATCCTTCATCAGAACTGAGAGTGCTTAGATATTTAATAATTTTCTAAGCAAACAGGGTAAACAGGTAGTGGGGAGAAACAAAAGGAAGATCTGTGACAGGTTGCAAGGCAGGAGAGATTAAGTGACATGGGAGCTAATATCAAAGCTCAACAGAGATGATAGTGAGACAAAAAATTTCTTACATCTTTGAATCATCACAGCTGCAATGGAAGGACATCAGAAACTAACTTCCTCTTTTCACTGATGCTGTCAGATTTGGTGAGCGCTTTTTCTATCTTTCAAACTTTATAATGACCTTTACCACTTCCAGAATCAGCCATTTGATTAATGATAAGAAGAAGTCAGAGAAGGGAAAGTGGTAACAAATAACTGACTAACTTTCTTGACAAACCCATTCTACCATCAACAAGATACAAGTTAGGAATGTGAGAATACTTCTCACTTCAAGAAGCTCAACATCATCTAAAACAAAGCAGAGTACTTGGCTGGAACACTATCTAGCACATTAAAACATTCACTCCCTGGATAACTGGCACAAAGTGGCAGCAGGATGCAGTATTTAAAGATATAGGCACAAGCCTTCTTTGACAGTTCTGCCAAAATGTCTCACCAAGATGAACAAGGACACCAGCACCTGAAAGTTCTGCTCAAAGCCACGTCATTCCTGTTTGGAAACATTGCCCTTCCTTCACTGCTACCGGTCCAAAATCCTCAAATTTCATTCTTAACAACACATTAGGTGTAAACAACACTGGCATCTTGAGGTTGGTTGGCTCGCTGAGCTGGTTTGTTGTTCTGCAGATGTTGTGCTACCATGCTTGGTGACATCCTCAGTGCAGCCTCTGTCAAAGGACAAGAAGAACCATGACTTCGACTGGGACAACACGAAGATCCTGGGACAGGCTAGGCAGAGACAAACACGAGAATTCCTGGAAGCATGGCACTCCACAAAGCATGCTATTAATAAATAAATTGAACCCGACCCATATACATTCCACAACGGAGGAAACCCAGAAGTGAGGCAATCCATCACAACGGACCCTGGAGTTTAAAAACCGGGTGGGAAAACACACCGATGCTTCATCAGAGACTGCACTGAGGATGTTATCAAGCATGGTAACGAAACATCTGCAGAACAACAAACCAGTTCAGTGAGTCAACCAACCTCAACACCCACAACCTGAGTTACAGATCTACTCCAAAACCTTAGAAACACTGGCATCTACCCAGCAATGTGGAAAATTGCCCAGTATGTCCTATTCACAAAAAGCAGGACAAATCCAACCAAGTGAATTATTACCCACTGAAGTGATGGAAAGGATCATCAACAGTGCTATCAAGTGGCACTCACTTAGCAATAACCTGCTCGCTGACACTCAGTTTGGATTCAGGCTACTCAACTGTTGACCTCAGTACAGCCTTGATTAAAATAGGAACAAAGGAGCTGAATTCCAGAGGTGAGGTGAAAGCGATTGACATTAAGACCACAAGACCATAAGACATAGGAGTGGAAGTAAGGCCATTCGGCCCATCAAGTCCATTCCGCCATTTAAATCATGGCTGATTGGCATTTCAACTCCATTTCCCTGCACTCTCCCCATAGCCCTTGATTCCCTCTGAGATCAAGAATTTGTCAATCTCTGCCTTGAAGGCATCCAACGTCCCAGCCTCCACTGCACTCTGTGGCAATGAATTCCACAAACCCACCACTCTCTGGCTGAAGAAATGTCGTCTCATTTCAGTTTTAAATTTACCCCCTCTAATTTTAAGGCCGTGCCCACGGGTCCTAATCTCCCCACCTAACGGAAACAACTTCCTAGCGTCCACCCCTTCTAAACCATACATTATCTTGTTAAGTTTCTATTAGATCTCCCCTCAATCTTCTAAACTCTAATAAGTACAATCCCAGGATCCTTAGTGGTTCATCATACGTTAAACCTACCATTCCAGGGATCATCCATGTGAATCTCCGCTGGACACGCTCCAGGGCTAGTATGTCCTTCCTGAGGTGTGGGGCCCAAAATTGGACACAGTATTCTAAATGGGGCCTAACTAGAGCTTTATAAAGCCTCAGAAGCACATCGCTGCTTTTATATTCCAATCCTCTTGAGATAAACGACAACATTACATTCGCTTTCTTAATTACAGACTCTACGTGCAAGTTAACCTTTAGAGAATCCTGGACCAACACTCCCAGATCCCTTTGTACTTCTGCTTTGCGAATTTTCTCACCATTTAGAAAATAGTCCATGCCTGTATTCTTTTTTCCAAAGTGCAAAACCTCACATTTACTCACATTGAATTTCATCAGCCATTTCCTGGACCACTCTCCTGAACTGTCTAAATCTTTCTGCAGCTTCCCCACCTCTTCAGTACTACCTGCCTGTCCACCTATCTTTGTATCATCAGCAAACTTTGCCAGAATGCCCCCAGTCCCTTCATCCAAATCATTAATGTATAAGGTGAACAGCTGCGGCTCCAACACTGAACACTGCGGGACACCACTCGTCACCGGTTGCCATTCCGAAAAAGAGCCTTTTATCCCAACCCTCTGCCTTCTGTCAGACAGCCAATCCTCAATCCAAGCCAGTAGCTCACCTCGAACACCATGGGCCCTCACCTTGCTCAGCAGCCTCCCGTGAGGCACCGTATCAAAGGCCTTTTGGAAGTCTAGATAGTTAACATCTACTGGGTTTCCCTGGTCTAACATACTTGTTACCTAAGGTTGCAGTTGACTGAATGTCATTAAAGAGCACTAGTAAAACTGGAGTCAATGGGAATCAGAAGAATCTCTTCAGCAGCTGAAGTCATACCCAGTGCAAAAAAAAGATTGTGGTTGCTGGAAGTCAGTCATCTCAGCTCCAGAGTATGGCTGCGGGAGTTCTTCAGGGTAGTTTCCTTGACGCAACTAGCTCCAATTGTTTCATTAATGACCTTTCCTCATTATCATTGTCAGAAACAGTGACGTACGCTGATGATTCATCACTGTTCCAATTCCTCAGGTGCAGAAGCAGTCCACATCCAAGTGCTGTAAGACTTGGACCATATTCAGGATAGGGCTGACATGGTAAGTAACATTCATGGCACAAAAGTGCCAGGTAATAACCATCTCTAAGTGGGAATCTGACCTTCGCACTTGAAATTCAATGATATGATCATCGCTGAATGCCCCACTATCAATTGCCCCTGTAGGGGTTACCATTGACCAGAAATTGAACCGAATAGCAATATAAATACAGTGGTTATAGGTGCAGGTCATAGGCTAGGAATCTAGCAGCAAGTAACACCTCTTGACTCTACAAAGCCTGTCCACGATGACATGGCACTCGTCAGGAGTGCGGTGGAATACTTGTCTGGATACGCACAGCTCCACCAGCACTTAAGAAACTTGACTCCATCCAAGACAAAGCAGTCTGCTTGATTGACATCTCAAACATTAAGTTCTTCCACCATGCTTGCTTAGAAACAGTAATGTGTACCAGCTACAAGATGGACTGCAGAAAATCGTGAGATAATGGGAACTGCAGATGCTGGAGAATCCGAGATAACACAGTGTGGAGCTAGATGAACACAGCAGGCCAAGAGCATCTTAGGTGCAGAAAATCATGAAGTCTCTTGACAGCTGCTTCCAACTTTGAAGAACAAGTGCAGCACATATATGGAACACCACAACCTACAAATTACCCTTCAAACCAATCAGAATTGTGACTTTGAAGTATATTGTTGTTCCTTCAGTGTCCCAGTGTATTGTCAGAGCACATACTCCAGCTGTTAAGGAAGCTAGTTCACCAGCACTTTCTCAAGATAGCTAAGGACCAGAAATAAATTATGGCCCGGTCTACCCCAATGACCTTTTACCTTTCTTGTTTACAAAGAACATATCTACCACTGCCTTAAAAAATATTCAAGACCCCTCTGGATCTTATATTTCAATCAAGTCACCTCTTAAACTCTTCTAAACTCCAACAGACAAAAGCGTAGCCTGTCCAACAGGTATGTGTTGTATCTACGTACAAGTTTTGGCAATTCACGAGCTAGAACACCTTGATTTTTCTCTGTATCACAGAGCTCTGCAATCTCTCACTATTTAGATGTTTCTTTTTCATTCTTCCTACCAAAATAGAACATTGCACATTTCCCCACATTATATTCCACTTGTCTAATCTTTGCCAATCAATTAATTTATCTGGAACTTGCTGGAGAAATTCAGCAGGTGTGGCAGCATCAATGGAGAGAAATCTGAGTTAATATTTGAGTCACTAGCTCAAGTCACTGGACTCGAAATGCTCACTCTCTTTTCTGTCTACAGAAGCCACCAGACCTGCCAAGTTTTCCAGCAATTTCTATTTTTGTTTCAGATTTCCAGCATCTGAATTTCTTTGTCTTAATTATCATTTTTTTTGTGCCATCCTTATGTCCTTTTCAGAACTCACTCTCCTCCCAATATTTGTTTTTTAAAAAACTTGATTGCTGGTTTTATTAAGATGGCTATTATGGAAATGTTTCCCAATATATCATGCCAAAGAGCACACAGAGCTCACACTTGCTTGAGCTACACAGATGAGAATACTGGCTGCATTCATATAAATCATGAACAGGGATTAAGATTAAGATTGTTGCTTGTGTCGATGTGAAAAAATTTTAGACCTTGTCAGCAGCATGTCTCTCACAAGAGACAAAAGGCATTAAGATAACAGCAATTGGTCCTGACAACACAGGCAGGAAAGGATTTATGAAACTGCTGATTCAGTCTTTTCATACACGTACGCGGAGGTTCCTGCCAAAAGTATGGTTATCTCATGGAGAAGAGATTTTGTAAATCATTGGCAGAGTAAACACAATGTAGTTATCCACATGGCATTATAGGTGCATTTGCTTGTGCTACTAATTATCCAGCCTTCCACTTCCTATCATCTATCATTTTTACAAAATGACAGAATATTCGATTCTTTAAAATAAGTTGTGTTCACTAAATTCAAAACTCTGGAATTCTCTTCCAAAATCTTTGACTCTCCAGCTGTCTCTTCCTTTCAGACATTGTTCAGAACCTACATCTTTGATCCAGCATTTGATTCCCTGCCCTAAAATCTTCTTCAGTTTCTTTCACATTCGGTCTCCTGCCAATTTATACTGTCTTGAGTCATTTTATGCTAACTTTAAAATTAACACATGCAGTTGTTTGTAAGGAGCACCTTAATTTCTTCAGGATGTCCTTATGTAATTCACAGTCAATGAATCACTTTTGCAGTGCAATTACAAATAAGTAAACACTTTAATACTTTGCTAAGTGCAAATTCACAAATACTGTATGACTAAAGTTTAGATGATCTTTGTTGATAGATAATCATGACCCAGAAACTGGGATAACTGTTCTCTTTCACGTTGCTCCATTGTACACTTTTACATTTGCCTGACCAGGGAAATTAGATCATGGTTAAACATTGCAACAAAATCACTTCTGATAACACAGCTTTCAATATCTAAGCAAGTAATTCTTATTTCGAGGGGTAGAAGGTAAAAATCTATACTAACTGTCCATTTTAGCCATTATAACTGGCACCTGTTTTAGGGACATTAGCTCACAAAACAGACTGTGTAAAGCACACATAGAGACTAAAATCTGGTTGTAGCCTCAAACTCAACAAGCAGAAAAGTACATCAGCAATTCTTCAGCTTAATTGCTGTTAAAGTAAACACTGGGAGAGGTCAGAATTTAAATGGTCTTCAGGGATTTAATTACTTTTTAAATAAAGTGTGATTAATTAAAGGCATTCTGACTCATATGTAGACTCCAAATTACTGCCTCTGTTTCTCTACAGTTAGAAGGATATGTTTATGGGGTTAGATTAAATGGCATGAGAGGACACTCATGGAGCATAAACATTAGCAAACGGGTTTGTGTTGTACATTCTATGCAATGTGATGAAGGTATTTGCAGTGTGACTGTTCAGAAGTATTAAATAAGTCTCTTTAATTCACGTAGGTAATATGTTTTAAAAGTGCAGGAGTATTTTAAAATTTTATTCAAGAGATAATATTAGCCTTGGCAGTATTTAGAAATTTTCAAGTCAATCTGATTTTATATATGTCTGGAACGGATGGAACATGAACTTGGGCCTCCTAGCTCAGAGGTAGGAACATTACCACTGCACCACAATGACCACCTCTTTCTAATTTACCCTATTTTTCTAATCAACCTATTCAGAGATATTATTACACACTTCTGCAGCAGGTAGGATTTGAACCTGGGCCTACCATTCCAGGGTACTATACCTCTGCATCACAAGAGGGCCCCATGGCCAACATTTATTACCCATCCCTAAATATCTTGAACTGAGTGGTTTGCTAGGCCATTTCAAAGACCAATTAAGTGAAAACTACTTTATGTGTGCATCTGGGATTTACATATATGCCAGACCAGGTAAGCATGGGAGATTTCTGTCTATTAAGGACATTGGTGAATAAGGTATTCCTGACAATATGATAGCTTCAGGATCACAATTATTGGCACTAGCTTTTTTTCAGAAATTGATTTGTTAACTGAATTCATGTCTCTCAGATTCCATGGTGGGGTTTGACTTCATGCCTCTGACTATTTTTCCAGGCCTCTGGATCACCATATCCAAGTGACTAAATTGGCAGCAAAACTAAAATGCTACCATTGGCATGTGTTAGGACAGGAAAAGGTGAATTCACCAATTCCAGCCTCCCAGCACAGCACTATGCTTGAGTGTAGTGTCAAAGTACTCTTGATTGGCACTTCACAGCTGGATCAAAGGCTAAATTGAAAATTTCTGAATTCAGTGACAGGAAATTGGCAAATAAGAAGAAACAGAACTGTCAGGGAATTGGAAGAGGGCAGGATATGTACATTTAGACTGATACATATAAGGAGTAAAGGGAATTTACTGCAAATACAGTTGGATAAATATATTTTATTTACGGTCTGTAACGTTGTCTAGAACCTTGAGTGCTTCAAAATTCTTGAGCAGCTGGCTTGCTAGCATTCCACTGTCATCTGTAGAATCAGTTAATCCAGCAGCTATAAGCTTTTTTGCACAATCGGTATGCTGGCCTGCACAGGCCATGTGCAAAGCTGTAAGATAAAGATTTTGGGTTAATTTACTTGATTTTACAACCACAGGATATCCCAAAATGCTTCCAGTCAGTGATGTACAGTACTGTTTTTTTGAATTGTAGTCACAACTGTAAGGTAGGAAGCACATAATCAATCTGTGTACAATAAGTTCCACGAACAATAATGACCAGACAAACTCTTCCATGATTTTAGGTTGAGGAATAAGAATTATCCAGGACTGGGCAGAACTCTGCTGATCTTCTTCAAATAGTCCCATAGGATATTTTATGTTCCCGAAGACAAAAAATGGCATGTCAGTTTACCATCTTGTTCAAAAACAGAATCTCTGATAGCTCTGGCTAAGATAGCATCACTGACTGGAAGCATTTTGGGATATCCTGTGGTTGTAAAATCAAGTAAATTAACCCAAAATCTTTATCTTACAGCTTTGCACATGGCCTGTGCAGGCCAGCATACCGATTGTGCAAAAAAGCTTATAGCTGCTGGATTAACTGATTCTACAGATGACAGTGGAATGCTAGCAAGCCAACTAAGATATGTTGCTCTAGTCTCTGAAGTGATACCTGAACCCTCAGCTTTCTAACTTAGAGATGAGCCATGTATAATTGGAGGACATATTTCACCAATCCCACACTTCAAGCAACAATTAAAAACAGAACTACTTTTTATTCATGCTTTTTTTTTCTGTTCTTAGATTTTTTTCATTTTGCTTTTTAACTTGTGATTTTTCTCAAATGGTCATTTTACAATTCATGAGGCCTCCAGTCATTCTTTGCAAGTAGACAAATAACTAGTTCCAAACCATTGTTTATGTTATTCTTAGACCAGTCATTATGGTACATTGGAGCACAGCCAGATGTCACTTTTGTCCCTGAGGGCTATGGCTTTATCTCTGCTCAGCGGGAATAATTTTATCCCGCTCTCTGGTGAATCCAGTAATATTAGAACTCACCATTTGAAGAATTGAGGGAGAAACCATAATCAATAGTCTGTGGTATAATGCACGAGAACCACAATACCTATCTCTTTGCCTTCATAAGACCATAAGACATAGGAGTGGAAGTATGGCCATTCGGCCCATCGAGTCCATTCCGCCATTTAATCATGGCTGATGGGCATTTCAAATCCATTTCCCTGTACACTCCCCGTAGCCCTTGATTCCTTCTGAGATCAAGAATTTATCAATCTCCGCCTTGAAGACATTTAACGTCCCGGCCTCCACTGTGCTCCGTGGCAATGAATTCCACAGGCCCACCACTCTCTGGCTGAAGAAATGTCTCCTCATTTCCGTTTTAAATTTACCCCCTCTAATTCTAAGGCTGTGCCCACGGGTCCTACTCTCCCCGCCTAACGGAGACAACTTCCCAGCATCTACCTCTTCTAAGCCATACATTATCTTGTAAGTTTCTATTAGATCCTTCTAGTGAACATATCACTTATTGCTCATGTGTCAAGCAAATGAGATGTTCCGTTTACTCCCACAAATGTAAAAGTGTAAATCACCCTGAGGAACATCAAAACGAGGGGAAGAGAAGCAACATTTGAGAATGTAATTTATTATGGAGATAAATCAAAAGTATCACTGGATTTTTTCTAATAGAGGTAATAGTGAGTTAGGCCCATTCTACCTTATGGCCTAGTTACCTTAAGACCAAGGCTGTAGTTATGGGTCATTCTGGAAGCTTTTCTACCTCTTTAACTAACAAATAATGAGCAGTATGTCTGTTGCTGCAATAATATCCCTACTGTTCAATTTTGTTGCTTGCTGCAACCAAACATACTCCAGCTCATTACAAAGGAGTATGATTGTGTTCTAGGGCTTTGTTGAAGTTGCACCCTGCTTTTGCATTGGTAAAATGAGGGAAAACCAGGCTCCCTTTGATCTTCTCAGATGTGAGGTAGATTTGCCATTTTTTATCAGAGAATACGAGGTGAAATCTAGTGTTCATTCCATTCTCCTTTCATTTCTTTATTAGCAATTAGGATGACTTACATTATCATAAAAATTAATTTAGTGAAAGTGCTCCATTTGTAAAGAGGTACAAACAATAAAGCCATGTGGTGTCCTGTATGACTTGGCCTTAACAATCGAGTGAGTTAGAAGAGAGTACTTACCAGAGCGGCCTTTGAGATCCCTTGCGTGTATGTCAATTCCTAATATCAGCAGAGTCTCTATGGTGTTAATATGTCCCTCCTTTAAGACAGTAAAACAAGCAAAGTTTAGTATTTCACAAGCAAAGTTACTCAGCTTTGTTTCTGCAAGTTGCTGTTAGTGCACAGGTCATAGTCTAAAAAGAAACGTCAATTATTTTGATAAATTTTAAGTAATGTGTGTTATATGGCTGTAACATTTAAATAAGTGAGACAGCTCTGTTGTGTGTATCTCCTGTCCTTAATTAATCATTAAGTGCTAATGCAGCCTGTGTAGGAAGTGAACGCTAATGGTTTTTAAGATAGATGAATAATTATCAGCAGCAAGAGGTTCCACCACCATATCCTCCACTTTCATTACCCTCAAACTGTGAAATAACACCGTCAGACCTCTAACACATCCCTAGTAATGCACCAGACACTAGTATTCAGTTCCTTCCTAGAAATGTAAGCAATGAAGAGGACATAAGAGTGCTACAAAGGTATATAGATAGCATACAGTAATGGACAAAGATCTGGCAAATGAAGTATAATGTGGGAAAATGTAAAATTGCCTGGCAGAAGGAATAAAAAGGAAGTATATTATCTAAACAATAACAGTTCAGAATTTCAAGATGGAGACGAATCTGAGTCCAAGTGTTTGCATTGCAAAAAATTAATACGCAAATACAACAAGTATTTATTAAAGCTAATAGAGTGTAATTGTTTATTGTGAGGGGAATCAAATACAAAAGGAGGGATGTTTTGCTTCAGTTATACAGGACATACGTGAGACAACACCTAGAAGTACTGTGTACAACACTGGTCTCCTTATTTAAGGAAGAGTCTAACTACATTGGAAGTGGCTCAGAGGCAGTTTACTAGACTAATACCTGGAATGGGTGAGTTGCCTTATCAGGAAATGTTGGACAAGCTAGACATATTCACCAGAGTTTAAGAGGGGACTTGACTGAAACATACAAGATCGTGAGGTGTCTTGACAGAGTGGAGGTGGAAAGGATGTTTCCTCTTAAGAGAGAATCTAGAACTAAGAAACACTTCTTTTCTCAGAGGATCTTGAGTTTTTGGTTTACTCTTCTTTAAAACACTGTAGTAGCTGAGTCTTTGAATATTTATAATGGCAGAAGTTTATAGATTCTTGATAGTGATCAGGGTGAAAGGTTATTGGGTTAGGCAGGAATGTGGAATAATTAGATATTGAATGATGGAGCAGGCTTGAGAGGCTGAGTGGTCTATTCCAGCTCCTGATTCATATATTTGTACGATTTGCCCCTCAACCATGTCTTCTGTTGCAGCAGTGATGTCCCCACTACTAGTAAATTCCCATTTTACTAGCTTACAATATTGTTTCCCCCTGCTGCAGGAATCCTGCTGGTAGCTTGTCCTGCATGCCTAATTAATCTTGATAAGACAGAATGGATCAGGGGCCATGGTAGAGTAGGTGGGGTGGCTGCATGTCCTGTCATCCTTCATCACATGTGATTTATGTGGTGCTCATTTAAGTTTCTCATGTGGAACATTTTTAACAGCTTTCTGAAAATCCAAGTCAAGTACATCACAGTGAATGCACTTTATACTGTTACAAAGGCACTCTCAATTTAATACTGACTGGAGGACTTATATCTCTAAGGAATGTGGAAAATGAATAGTTTTTTTGTGGAAATGCCTGCATTGCTTTGTTTAAAAAAGGTCACTGTGGATACTGACAATTTGTTTTTAACAAGGCTTCCCATAAATCATATGAATAATGAGAACTGCTTTCTTTGCTGCAATCCCCTGCTGGGATTGTCTTGAACAGTAACTGTCTTGGAGATGTGTTTGTTTTATTTGGTTCTGTTATGGGAAAGCATGCTGAGAACAAGCTGCCCAACCACTCTCACATCTGAAAAGAAACCCCTCAATTCAGAGTGAAACCTATTTCTGTTTTGATTGAAAGAACATCTAGAGATTGTATCTCTGATCAAGGTGTGTCCGCAAGACTTTCAGACACAATCATACATTATCAGTGAATTGACGAGACATGGCAGAACATCAGAGGAACAGACACTGAAACAGTCAACTTGTTAACTCCTTTGCCTTCAAAAATAACCCATTGGCAAAGTTTTTTTTCCAGAAAGCCAACCGCTGTAGAGAAAGCTGTTTTCTTTCTCTTTTCCTAGAAAGAGAATGTACATCTGTTTTCTTGAATGTTTTGGGGATATTTGGTGAGATAAATATTTATGCTTCTATGCTACTGACTGTCAACATTAATCAATTATTGTGTCCTCATTGCCTAAGTTTTGTTTTCATAATAAATCCAGAAATTTACTTATTAAGAAACCTGGTTCATAGATACTGTTGTTTAAAACTTGATCTATTTAACTGGTCACTTTGGTAACTGGGAGAGCATACGTATGTTAAATTATGACCTGTGGAGTACAGAGACTAGAGTAATCACTCAGTAAGAATTGAAAAGTTGGATTTTCAGGCTGTTAAGATCCAGAGAAATTTGCATTCAGTAACTGTGCAGGATTCCATACAAACAAACAATGAGCTCTATTATAGGTAGCTGGACGTGGATAAAAATCAATGACAGAAATAGGTTCAGGCCTGATGTCCACATTGAGTAAGGTAGTGAGGGCTATTTTTCTTGAAGTCAGCCACATGGATTGGAATATTACAGAATTACTGCCAAAGAAGGAAATTTCACAGAGGCACAGCTGGCTTTATCCTGCTGTTTACATTATTGTATAAAGCCAGGCAAGAAACCATACTTTAACCACATTTATTTTCAGTGATGCATCTAATAAAACCTTTAGGAAGATGTGTCTTAATGTGTCGAACTAGACACATCATTGGGCGCTAACAGACGCAGTTGCCTAGTTTCACAGGGATGATTTAGAGTTTTCCAGAAGTGCAGTTGCCATGACGACTGGGCACCCAAGCGAGCGCAGCTCAGCAATTATCCCTGACGTCATCCCTAGATAACTGACCTTTGCTGCATAATGCAGGGCTGTCAGCTTTAGTCCCGTGGCTCTCTCATTTACATTCATGCCAAGCTCGGTGACCAGGAAACAAATGGCTTCATCCTGTGCAGTTACTGAGGCTCGGTGCAGAGACTGAGCCCCCAGGGCGTCGGTAGCTGAGAAATCAGCCTGAAACAGACAAAGGGATTCGTGGGTCACCACAAAAATCGAAGCGCAGCTCACATCTTTTCTCACCATTGTCTGATCAGAACTAACAAAGTAGACCTGTTCTTTAGTCACAATGTGGTTTGAATGTGGAACAAACAATCAGAAGGAGACTTTGAGGTGAATAACGCAGATGTTGAGGGGAAGATGGAAGACCACAATAAGCAGAAGTGATTAGAGGGACATGTTGATAAGGTGAGGGGAAGGAAGGTGCACACGCTGACATAGCTGAGCAGAGCCAAATACCTTGTTTTATATGCTTTAAGCAACTTCCGAATCAATTTTGCAGTTAGATTTAAATTAAGCTCGATTAAGCTTTATATACAAGTTCCCAGTGCTACAAAATAGATTTTTGACAGGCAAGGGCGATGGGGTGGGTGCGGGGTAGAGGGAGTTTGAAGATTGGTCTAAGGATTTGAGACCACCCTAGGATTATACTCATTAACAGAGTAGGCTTGAGCGGCTGAATGGCTTACTTCTGTTCCTAAGTTCCATCCAGACAGAGCACTCAATCTGTAAATGTGCATTTAATAAGCTGCATAGTAAGTATTAACATAGCAGCATTTTGAAGCTGTTTCTCAAGCATTTAAAAGGCATTTAGTTAAAGAAAGTATAGGGAAAGAGACAGGAGGATATGCTGATAGAGTTAGATAAGGTAGGGTAGGGTGGGTTGAGGCTCATGTGGACCTGGCATAGACCAGCTGGGTTGAATGGCCAGTTTCTGTGCTGAACATTCAATGTTACATGCAATGTTAGTGCAAGCTGTAATTGATTGCATGGGATTAAAGAGATGAAAGACCTACTCCTGTCCTTATGCTGTTAATACAGACTTCTATATCAGGTTTCTACCCAGTAACTTTACACATCTAACACTCTACTTAGCAAATCAGATGGTAACTCACTTTGTGCCTCTCCAGCAGGAGTTTAGCAATCTCAATGTGGCCATTCTGCACTGCATCCATGAAAGGAGTGACTCCACAGCTGTCTTTGGCATCTGGCTTGTAAGCACACCTACAAATATTCAAGAAGAACATTTGCAAGCTCACATTGCCCAATGTCCCAATGCATAAATGAGGAATTGTTTTCCACAGTGACACCTAGGCTCAGGTGAACTCCACAAGGTTACTCAATTCTGGGGAATGGAAATCACAACTAGAGACCACCACTCTCCTCAGCTGCTGCCAAACACCCACTCACCCTACAGGGGCAGGGCTATGGAAATGACTTAGATTGGGACTTGAATATGGGAGGTTTAGGGGTAGTGCTATTAATGAAGATATTAGCTCCAAGTTCAGGAAACCAGATTGTGGAAGCAGCTTAAGAATTCGACAAAAGCAAAAGGTTACTTGTATGATTTGTGTACTCCACACTGCAGGGTGGACTGTAAAGGAGGAAAAAGGCAGCTTGTCATAAAGTCAAAGTGAGAATTGTGGAAGATTTTCCTTTATTTACTGATTGGAAAAATCAGATAGACAAAGGTAGCCTTGATGAGCAATGCATGGAGTCTCTTCAGAATAGTTTCTTAGAACAACATGTTTTGGAGCCGGCCGACTACCCTTGGTATTAGGGTTAGGGTTAGGTATTGTGCAATTAGAATATTACCTGGGTCTCTGGATTACTAGACCAGCAGTAACACCACTTCACCTCCACATCTGGAGTCTGAGTACAGTTTTGGTCTTCTTATTAAAGGATGCAATCATATTAAAAGCAGTTCAAAGAAGGGTCACTCAACAAATTCCTAGGATGAAGGGGTTGTCTTCTGAGGAAAGGTGGACAGCCTCAGCCTGTATTTATTTGAGTTTAGAAGAATGAGAGATTAACTTATTGAAATACACATGATCCGGGGGAGACATGACAGGATGCATGCAAAAAGGATGTTTCCCCTTATGGGAGAAGCTCAAACTAGGCAACACATTTTAAAAATAAAGGGTCTCCTATTTAAGCCAGAGACGAGGATTTCTTCCCCCCTTCAGACGATTATCAGTTCTGGAACTGTCCCAAACAGCAGTGGAGGCAGGGCCATTGAATATTTTTAAGGCTAAGTTTGACAGATTTTTGACTGACATAGGAGTAAAAAGAGTATAAGGGAGACAGAAAAGTACAGTTGCAGTTACAATTAAATCAGCCCTGATGTTAACAAATGGCAGAACAAGCTTAAGGGGCTGAATGGCCTACACCCCCTGCTCTGAATTCCTATGTATTCTAAGCAATAAGCAGTTCAAGAATGAAAACACCTGCATTTTGTTTTCAAATATCATGTTCAGGTTTAGCTGCACTGAATTTCCTAAACATAAATAATTAAAATAAACTGATTGAAAAGCACAGACTAGTGTCCTGTATCAGGAGCATTTTCCACTGATTCAACACACTGTAGACTCTTGTCGTTTCCAGTGTTCTGGGCAATGATGATCTTGCTTGGGAATTACACTCCTAACTTAGTTGTGGTGACAATAGGAACTTGCCCCCACGACTTTTGAATAACAAGAATACAATAGCATAAAAGCAAAATACTGCAGTTACTGGAAATCTGAAACAGGCCCAAAGAGTGCTTGAGAAACTTAGCCGTCTAGCAGCATCTGTGGACAGAGAACCTGTTATGTTTTGAGTCTGGCATAACTGTTCTTCAGACCAATTCTGCTTCGGTCTGTATTTATTTGAGTTTCGAGGACAGGTGAATTTATTGAAACATTTTTGATCCTGGGGTGACTTGACAGGGTGCACATAAAGATGGCGTTAGAATGTTTCTCTCTCCAAACATGCTGTCAAACTTGCTGAATTTTGCCAGCATTCTCTATGTTTTTTGAGGATGCAATAGTGTTAACAAAATACATTTAACATGCTGCCCTTTTGAGAAAAGATTGAGAAATTGTACTCAAAACTGTTCCATATTTGCACTGTTGCAGACCTCAGCATTGCTAAATCACCAGGGTACATATTTCCACCGAATTCAGAATGTCTAGGCCACAAGGCTAAAGGGCATCAGTAGCTCTATGTACCCTGACCTCCAATGGGATGTTGGCATTATTTGCCAATGCTGCATGGAAGCCAGTTATCCAGCCTGGTCCACACACCACAAAACTTGCTTAGCGTGGAACAAATAAATCGTCACACAATTTTGGTGACAGTGTACTATTACTAACATAGTCTGATGCACTTCCCATTAAAAATCTAGAATTGGACTCCGTAACCTTTATGTACATGGGTAAACGGCTTAATCATGTTAGTAAATAAAGAGCTTACCTTTCTAGAAGCAGCTCGGTCACCTCAAAGTGTCCATGCATAGCTGAATAAACAGAAAAACAATTTGCAAGTAAAATCAATGAGTGCTGTTCTTGCAAGACTGTTGACAATCACCACATCTCAAAGGGGCATTGTGTGTAAAGACCATTTTGCTGAACTTTGTTTTTCCCTCCTCATCAAGCACACAATCTGTATCCAAATGATTCATCACTTTGCAAGGGAAAAAAATCACCATGCCATAAACAATGCACAGCACTGTGGACCAGTGGGTGGTACTCTCAACTCCAACTAGGAGGTTGTGGGTTCAAGTCCCCCTCTGAATATTTGAGCTTAAAATCTAGGTTGACAATCCAGTTCGGAGCAGAGAGAGTGCTGCATTGTCACAGCTGCCATCTTTTAGATGAGACATCAAACTAAAGCCTGGTCTGCTCTCTCTGGTAGATATAAAATCCATTAAAGATCAGGGTGACACTTTCTGTTGCCCTGCCCAATATTAATCACAGAACTGTTATAGTGCACGGGGAGGCCATTTGGCCCATTGTGTCTCAGTCGATTCTATTCCCTAGTGCTAATCTCTTGCCTTTTCCCCATATCCTTTTCCCTCCATCTCCTCACTAATATCACTAAAACAGCTCATCTTATCATTTATCAAAATGTCACTTTAATGGGATTTGATCTCATTCTCTACAATACAAATCCAGTAATATAACCCCCACTATGTTCACGCAGAGAATACTGAATTAGATGAGTTACTGAAGAGTTTCTGGAACTCGATCCTGACAAGGAATCAATAATCTGGGTAGGGGATGATGGGCAAAAGAAGATTTTTTAAAAAAATCTCAGCTTCTCCACAAATAGATATTCACAATATGTTGTAAAATGGCTATGTAAATTATTTAGTATAAACCTTGTGGTATGTTTGAAGGACATTCTCCACTCTCACAATGAAAATTCCTTGGGGACTCATCATACACAAGCTTCCTGCCATGAAGGCTGCTTTGAAATCATGGCTTGAACTGCATTCTATTGAGCCACACTGGGAACACGCAATGTTTCTCATTGACGATAATACATGAGTTGCCTAGCAACACCACGTCTGGCCTGCGGCCGGGTAAGGAATCAGTATTCTTATTGGTTTTCTTCCCTTTTCCCAATAACCTTGTTATTCTGTCTTTGTGAATTTAACACTTTCAAGGGTTGCTGTGGCACAATTACCTTCGACAAGGCTTCACTGTCACGTCACCTTCCATCCTGGTGAAATGAAAGGCCTCTGTTGACACTTATCTTTAACTCTTGACAGAATTGGCAGTTCTGCTTGAGCATATTCCTCTAGATTTCATCAGATTGCCTCAAACTTCCCTGCTCGATCCAGCTGCCTTTCTCCACTACTGCCTCCACCCAACACCATCCCTCAAATATTTTATTACTCTTTGATCGGATGTGACCTTCACTGGTCAGGCCAGTATGTATGCCCTTCCCTCAATGCTCAAGATGTTGATAAGTTGTCTTATTGAATTGGCGCAGTCCATGTGATGTAGGGATACCAATGCTGTTGAGGGAGTTCTGGGATTCTATCCCGGTGATAGTGAAGGAATGGTGATATATTTCCAAGTCAGTATGGTATGTGGCTTAGACAATACTTGCAGGTGGTGGTGTTACTATGTATCTGCTGCCCTTGAAATAGAGTCATACAGAACAGAAACAGACCCTTCAGTCCAACTCGTCCATGCCAACAGATTTTGGTTAATGGATATAGAACCAAGGCAGATAAGTGTAATTAACTGTATGCTCACAGAATTTGGATCATAATGGAAGGGTTGAATGGCTTCCTTCCGTTCCTATGTTATGATAAATCTGTATTAATGAGGAAAACTATTCATCAACTGCAATGTACATTACAATCCAGTGTACACTAGACATCTCACCCCACAACCAATGCCTGGTCAGCTTACCTACAGTGTGTAGAGGAGTCCTTTTTATTTTGCTTTCCACATCCCAGATATTTGGGTTGACCTCGAGAAGGTACTGGATAATTTTGGGATCACCCTCTCGGCAAGCAATATGGAAACTGCTCCAGCCATCCTTGTTAGTCAGCATCAGACTCGCTCCACTCTCAATCAGATCTGTAATCACTTCAAGGTTCTTCCTGGTGCAAGCCATCATCAATGGTGTCCTATAAGGTATTCCCAGAAGTTAACCCTTTGTACATTTAAGAAATTTCTTCCCTTCAACTCTCTTGATTCAATACTGTTAATGGATCACTTGGTCTAATATAGATTCAATCAGATTAGAAAAATTACCTGTTCATTCTTCATCTCCCACAACCCTGCCCAGGGTTTCCTGGGTGAGAAAGTAATTTACATAGACTTCGTCCCACCTCATGTTGCACAGACAGTGCAGCACAGAACCTCTGCCCAAACCAGTCCATTCTAATGGTTATGTTCCACAATAGCCTTTTCCCAACCCTTTTCATACAACCCTATTAGCATATCCTTCTATTCCTTGCTGCATCCACTAATCTATCTTCCACTTAAAAGTGTCTATATCATTCACCTTAACCACCACCCAGGTACTGAGATCCAACCACAGTATTGGCAAAGATGTTCCATTTAAATTGTCTGTTGGATTTATCAGCAACAACTTATAGCCCATAGTTTTGATTTCCCTCCACCAAGGGTTTACATCTAATTATGAAATACCTTTATAATTTTAAAGATCTGTATAACCATATCCTTAAATCTTTTCTTTGACAGAGTGCCTTTCCCTGCCAGCTAAACCCTCATAATATTGGTGTCACTTTTTCAGCGATCTTATTTGACACCTTCTCAGGTGCATCTCTGAAGCCTAGGCATGACACAGTGCTGGAAGTGTGCCCAACCAGGTCACAAAACAGGTCCACTGTCCGTGCTACCGATGTGGGAGGGTGAAACGCAAGCTAATGACCATTTTAGGGAACACCTCAGCTCTGTCGGGAACTACTGTTGGCTTTGCATCGCTTAATGATTTTATTTTATGTCATGTTGTGGCCTCTCTGTCTCTGGCAACATTCTGCAGTTGTTTGTGTAAAGATCACTTTTATTTTTGAGACTGTGGACTAAAAAAAATGGGACAAGACACTGTTTTAAACAAGGAACTTTTGCAGCATGTTCAGACAAAGGCATCGTAGACACAAAACACAAAGAATTCTAATGCTACCTTACTCAAGCAGCAGGGGTTGGTGCTAGTTATCTCGGTCCATGGGTGTGTAAAGCTCAGGTAGCTTTGCCCAGTGAGAGAATCTTGACTGGATTTTCAATCAGTACTAGTTGTGTGCATTCAGGAGTGTGCAGGTGGGTGGATGTGAAGAAGAGTGTTGTGACAGTGGGGGTCTCTGTAGGGAGGATGTTGTATGGAAGGTGGGTGTAGGCTTGTCTGGTTGGGTGTGTGGGCATTTTGGAGATGTTGTGTATGAAGGATGGGTGTTGTGTGGGTGTAGGCAGTGGTTGCATTGTATAGGGTGTTGTTTGGAGGAGTATGTGGATTGCATTGGGGGTAGGGATGTTGCTTGGAGGGGTATTTGGGGCCATGTTGGGTTTAGAGAGTATTGTGGCAGGATTGCAATGTTATCATTCCCCCACACCCCCGCTATTTAAATAGGGCTTCACCTGATGAAGGAACTGTGCTTTAAAAGCTTGTGATTTCAAATAAACCTGTTGTACTATAACCTGATTTCATGTGACTTCTGACTTTGTCCATCCCAGTCCAACACCGGGACCTCCACATAACATTTAAATGCTGTTATTAGTTTAACTTGTTCCATTTTGAAGAAGGGTTTGCCTCTGGAATATGAATTCCTGTGCAAAAAAGATGCCTGACAGAGTGAATATTTCCAATATTTTCAGCCTTTGCTTCAAGTTTTGTCATAATGATTTGCACCTTTGTTGTTCAATGCATTTTCAAGCACCATCTTGTGTCATAGAGCTGTAAGTACATGGCTGCGAAACAATTCTATATTGACGTTATCTATAACCAAAATATAAGTTGTTACTGCAAAAGGGCCGGTCACATGATAACATTGACTTTCATGTTTGGTGTTTTGATATTGTGAACATTACCCTTTCACATACAAAATTAGAAATCTCTATACTAACAGAACCTAGTGAATTGAAACGACAAGAATATAAACCAGGGAAAATAAATCATCTGTATTTACTAATGACCAAAAAGAAAAGGTGGGTTAACAGAATGATAGATTTACTAGTGCAGAAAGATGCCATTTGGCCCATTGTGTCCACATTGGATTTCCAAACATTTATATGCCAACTAGCTATCAGCTGTGGCTCAGTTAATCACACTCCCACCTCTGAGTCAGAGGGTTAAAAAAGGTTCAGAACACTCTTCAGCTCATAGCCAAAGGCTGACACTCTTGTGCATTACAGAGATAGTGCAACTGTCAGAGATTCTACCTTTCAAGTAAGACAGTAAACGGAGGCAGGTAGATCTAAGAGATCCGAGGAAGAACAGACTTTTCTAAATGCTTTGCAGGCACTACTTATCACTAACAGAATAATTATTCCTGTGATAGTGGAAGCATTCAGTTTGTGCATAGGAAGATCCCATACAGTAATTGAATTAATGGCCTGATAATTGTTTTAATGATGTTGGCTGATTGATTACATATTGGTCAGGACATTGCAGGGGACTCTCCAACTTCTCCTTGAAATAGTGACGTGCAATCTTTTTATGTGCTTATTTACGTGTTTGATATTGGTCTCCTTATTTAATTAAGGATGTAAATGGGCTGGAAGCAGCTCAGAGAGGTTGACTAGACAAATACTTAGAACGGGTGTCTTATGATGAAAGATCAGACAGGCTAGGCTTGTATTCGCCAGAGGTTACAAGAGTGAGAGGCAATTTGATGGAAAGATACGAGACCCTGAGGAGTCTTAACAGGGTGGATGTGGAGAGGAGGTTTCTTCTCATAGAAGAATCCACTCTGAGGGGGAACTGTTTGAAAATAATGAGTCATGCACTTAAAACAGAAATAAGGGGAAACCTTTTTCTCACATAGTGTTGCTCATGAGTCTTTTCCTCAACAGACCGTGGAAGCAGAGTCTTTGAATATTTTTAAGGCAGGGATAGACAGATTTTTGATAATGAAAAGAGTAAAGAGATTTTTGGGATGAGGGGAATGGGAAGTAATCAGAGCAGCTATGATATTACTGTACAGTGCCACGCACCTTAGGGGCTGAGTGGCCTACTACTCCTAATTCATACATTTGTATGCATCTTTTTTAACTGATCTGAAAGGGAGTTCATTCCTTGTCCAACTGGGAGGGGAATAGCTCAAGATTTTAAAAATTCTTTCCTGGGATGACGGCACTGCTGACTAGCTCAGTTTTTCTTACCCATCCCTAATTGCCCTTGAAATGAGTGGCATGCTAGGCCATTTCAGAAGGCAGTTATTAGTCAAGCATGTTGCTGTGGGCCATGTACTGTAAAGCTGAATACATTTCCTTTATTTTTCTACATTTACATTCTATGTTTTGGTTTTTATGTGTTTTAAAATGGCACCAGAGCGTGGTGACACTGTGCAACACTTCTAACTGTGTTTTGTAACAAAATACATGTGGTAATAAATAAATAACTTAAATAAATCAAACACATAGTCCAGACCAGGTAAGAACTGCACATTTGCTTCCCTGAAGGACATTAGTATGCCAGATGGTTCTTGATGACAATTGCCAATGGTTTCATGGTAACTATTAGGTTGACTTTAATTAAATATTTTATTGGATTAAAGTTCTACCGTGCGCCATAGAGAAATTCAAGTCCTAGGTCCCGACAACTTTAACCTGAGGTTTGGGGTTGCTAGTCCAATGACATTAATACAAACATCAACACCTCCCTATGATGCGGACAATCTTCAATTCGGGCAAACGAGAAAGATGAGCAGTTTCTTCTCCGTTACCCAACAGCGCTGCCACTTACCAATCAGCTTTCTTCAAACAGTCAACGTTGGCTCCTTGGGCTAGCAGGTACCTCACACACATTCTGTGACCCATGGACCCTGCTTCATGCAAAGCTCGTTTGTAATCACTGTTCACCAGCTCAATGTTGGCACCGAGCTCCTCCACCAGGTATTTCAGGATTGGCAGGTGCCCATACCTGGCAGCATAATGCAGCACTGTGTCACCCGATCTCCCAAAGTGACCCTTCAACACTGTATCCAGAACAGCTTCACCCTTACCCAGTTCCTCTTTGAGATGGGAAAGACTGCCTTCTTGTATTATTCTAATGAGATGCTTGACTTTGCCTTCACAAGTCATCAGCTTTAATCCTCAAAAGAAATTGCTCTGACAAGAAAAAACGTCTCACTTGTAACAATCTGATGACAAACTCATCTGCTTTTGCTGCAAAACCTAATACAAATCTCCAAATCTTTATTTCCTCAGTTTCTCTCCTAAGACTCCCTCACAGAGGCAGGTCCTCAGTGCTTACATGCACCCTCTGAGATATTATTTGTAAATATTAATCCTAATCACAAAGCACGAGCTCTGTTCACAGCTGCCTTCCTTCTTTAAACCTGTACACACTCACAGAGACTCAGATCTTCCAGCTCCACCCCCAGAGTAACAACGACCGACTAAAAACATTCCCTGTGAGTCCTTAGGCTGGTAAACGCTAGAATTGCTCATCAGGGAAAAGACAGGGCCGGCTAACTTCTTGGAGCTATGTGCAATCATTGTGAGTAGCAATTTGATTCACCCTGCATTTCAAACAATTAAAAATAAAAACTCTGAACAGTTAAAAATGTTTATATGGAATGAACCGTCATTTTTAACCCCTCAGATAACCAAACATTTTGGGGGAACCCTTTATGCAAGGGCCCTCTGAAGTGTATCAGCATTTACAGGGAATCCCTTGAAGTGTCTCAATATTTGCAGGGGATCCCCGAGAAAAGAGTCAGTATCTGAAGGGAAAAGTTGGCAATATTTCCAGGAAACTTGCAGTCGAAGATAATGGAAAGCAGGGATTCTCAAAAGTATCCGAGTATTTGCAGCGCGTATGTCAACCAGAAGAGCGTGGTGGGGCTTCCGAAATATAGAAAACGGTGCGAAAAAGATCACCAGAAAGAGAGATAGTTGGAGAAAGAGAAGCTTCAACAAACCTACGGAAAGCTGACAGTTGTCCTTAAATGAGATCAACGCTTGCTCAGAAAGATTCCACCTACTGCTGATTGCGAACTGACAGCCGTGGATTTTCTAAGTAGTCGTCCAGAGACAGCAAGCAAATAAAGTGTGTGGTTCCTGGTAGCCGTGAGAGCATCTAGGGAGGAATAGACTCCGGAAGTACTCACTGAGCAGTTTGGAATTGCTCTAAAGCTGGGGTGGAAATAAGTCTGGATTTGATATGTCCCAGAGATGAAAAACAAAGCGAGAAACTTGCATGCACTCCACCTTGTATCATTTAACCATTGAGTGCCCTGGATATGGTGAGTGGCATATTAACTCAGCAGCAGGTTCCCCTAGATGGAGTTTCCCGTGCAGACCTTTGCATGATATCAAACTGAGTTCTACCTAAGGCTGGATTTCCCAAACTCTAGCCGGACTCTTGTTTCCCAAATGATCGGTTTACAAGAATGGTTGCTGGCAGAAGGGACTTGAAATATGAGGATAGATTGACGAAATTAGGAATGTCCTCCTTGGAGCGAAGAAGGCGCAGATCCGATTTAAGTTTTTAAAATGATGGATGGAATGCATAGGGTGTAGCAGTTTCCGACACACAAAAGGAACAAAAGGCCAGCGTTTCGCAAAGGAAGTAAGAATGAACTGAGGAAAAGCTTTTTTCACACAGCAAGTATTTAGGGTCTGGAATGCACTGCCTGAAAGTGTGGCGGAGACAGATTTCATAACATAGAAACGTAGAAGATAGGAGCAGGAGGAGGCCGTTTGGCGCTTGGAGCCTGCTTCGCCATTCATAGAATTCATTGAATACCCACAGTGTGGAAACAGGCCGTTTGTCCCCTCCCAAGAGCATCCCACCCAGACCCAGTCCCCATGTCTAACCCACCTAACCTAAACATCTCTGGACACTACAGGGCAATTTAGTATAGCCAATCCACCGAGCCTGCACATTTTTTGGAATGTGGGAGGAAACCCACGCAGACCCAGGGATTTCTTCACGAACATGGCTGATCGTCCAACTCAATAGCCTAATCCTGCTTTCTCCCCATAACCTTTGATCCCATTTGCCCCCCAAGTGCCTGGTCGCCTCTTGAATACATTCGATGTTTTGGCATCGACTATTACCTGTGGTAATGAATTCCACAGACTGACCACTCTTTGGATGAAAATATGTCTCCTCATCTCCCTCCTAGATCATCTACCCTGAATCCTCAGACTGTGACCCCCTTGGTTCTGGACACAGCCACCATCAGGAACATCTTCCCAGCATCTACCCTGTCCAGTCCTGTTAGAATTTTATGAGTCTGTGTCGAACATAGAACCCCTACAGTGTGGAACAGGCCCTTCAGCCCAACAAGTCCACACCGACCCACAGAGCATCCCACCTAGACCCATTCACCTACAACTCACCTAACCCACACATTCCTGAACACTATGGTCAATTGAGCATAGTCAATCCACCTACCCTGCACATCTTTGGACTGTGGGAGGAAACCCACGCAGACACAGGAAGAATGTGCAAACTCCACACAGGCAGTCACCCAAGGGTGGAATCGAACCTGGGTCCCTGGCGCTGTGTGGCAGCACTGCTATCCGCTGAACCACCGTGCTGCCTGTGTTGAGGAGATTCCGTCTTCATTCATTTGAACTCCAGCAAAAACAATTCCAAAGTCATCAGTCTCTCCTCATATGTCAGAGCTGCCATCCCCGGAAACAGCCTGGTAAACCTTTGCAGCACTCCCTCGAGAGGAAGAGCATCCTTCCTCAGAAAGGAAGACCAAATTCTAGGTATGGCCTCACCAAGACCCTGTGTAACTGCAACAACATGTTGAGGTATTTAAGAGACCATTGGATGATTATTTGGATAAAAATAATATATAAAGGTGTGGGGGGAAAGCAGTAGAGGCCTCCTTTTGGACCATGACATTTCTGTGATTCTGCATGGTGGAGAAAATTGACAAGCAAGCCAATGAGGTTAAAACAAGGGGATTTTCAAACTAATGTTGGTTTCTGTAATTGCTCAGGGTTAGTTAGCTCAGTTGGCTGGATAGCTGATTTGCGTTGCAGAGTGATATCATTAGTGTGGGTTCAGTTTCTGAAAGGCTGAGGTTACCATGAATGTTCCACCTTCTCAACCTTGCCCCTTGCCTGAGGCATGGTGGCCCTCAGGTTAATTATAATCCATCATCGCTTTCTATTGAGAGAGCATCCATATGGCCCTCTGGAACTATGGAGTCTTTAACTTTGCAACAGGGTCGTCTGAAGGGGTGATGGATATGGCAGATTCAGTAGTAGCTTTCAGAAGTTAACTAAGTATTTGAAAGGAAATAAAAAACTGTCAAGGCCATGTGGGAATAATTGTGTCTCTCTTCCAAGTGAAACCCAGCACAGGCACTGAGGGCTGTATTAGTTCTTGCTGTGCTTGTCAATTGTGTGATATCTGTTCAATCATACAAGCCTTGTCTCAATGCTTGTTGGGATCTCTATATTCACACTTGCCACTTACCTCTTAACCGAGGGGCACTGTTCACCAGCTGACCATGGGGGAGTAAAATTGTGACCAGCTGATTTGGTACAGACTGGCATTGGAGCTAGAAGGGTCTAGTCAGCCACTTGAAAATGGTTGTGGGGCGGTAACTGCTAAAATTTCAATTTTGTTTTCTTATTTTACAGTTTAACCAAAATCACAGGAGCAGCAATGTTACAATGATTCTTTGTGAGTAAACCTGTTTCCTTGCTTTTTAATACAATGACATTTGAATTGTATGCTGTTCTGTTTAATAACTTCGGCTATTTTCTAAAGTTTGGATTTAGAAGTAGAATGTTGGAAGAATAACTAATTAACCTAAAAAAGACAAATATTTGAAAATAATGATGTTATTTCAATATTGTTGTCTTTATTTAAGATCTGAAGAAGTGAAATAGTTCCCAGCCTTGTTTAACTGTTTGTTTTAAGTGGTGATATTGATTAAAATGAGGAGTACTTTGAAATCAAGATGCAGGGAGGCTCAATGCTTGTAGGGCTAAAGACCCAGGTAACCAGCGAGTTTATACAGTCATACAGCATGGAAACAGACCCTTTGGTCCAACTAAATGACACTGACAAACTAAATCAGTCCCACTTATCTATGTTTGACCCAAATCCCTCTAAACCTTTCCTATTCATGTGCTTATCCAAATGTCTTTTAAATGTTGTAACTGTACACTTGCCTGGATGAGTGTAGCTCCAACAACAAGCAAGAAACCAGACACCATCCAGGACAAAGTACTAATGGGCATCCCAATTCCAATCTCAAACACGCAGTTCCTCCACCTAGATCACACAAACAACAGCATGGATCACCTACAAGGTGGACTGCAGCAATTTCACAAGGCTGCATCAACAATATCTTCCAAACCACTGACCTCTGCAACCAAAACATACAAGGGCAGCTGCTGTTTGGGAGCACCTAGTTCTCCTGTTCCCACATCACCCGGACTTGGAGCTTTAACGATTGTTCCCTCACTATGGTTGGGTTAACATCCTCAAAATTCCTTCCTAGCATCACTGTTCGGTTAGATCAAGATCCCTTTGGATATCCTGTGGACACCCCTGTGGATATCCTTACAGCAAAGCCTGCAGTGGTTCAAGACACAATCACCCTCTTAACAAACCAAATGTCCACCCTCTAACAATGAATATACAAGAAAGTGATCAGTGTGCTATCAGCTCCTTTTGCTGATATGTCTGGACTTGTTCCATCTGTTGCCGTCCACCTGTTTAGAAACATTTTTATGCAGTGACAATCAAATGACCAGTTTTGGTGGGTTCTAAAGATTCCATGTCACTAACTGAAGACGCGCAAGTCATTTTGATCACAGTTCTTTTCTCATCTAATGCTATCAAAAACAAATGAACTGTTCTTAAGAAAGGTCACTGGACCTGAAATGTCTGTTTTTACTCCACAGATGCTGCCAGACCTGATGAGTTTTTCCAGAAATTTTTGATTTTGTTTGTGAACAGGCCCCTTATTTATTGTATTAGTGGGGTCTTTGTGTTCAATGTGGCCACCACATAAATGCACAACCATTGCTGCACGTTGATGTCATATGTGCAAAACCTTCTGAATATTTCTGAGTGATATGATTTTAAAAACAGAAAGACTTGCAATTGTAAATTTGTTTTCACAACTTTAGGATACCCCAAAGTGTTTTCCTGCAAGTGTAGTCACTGTTGGGATTTACTAAAAAACTGCAGTCAGTTTGCAAACAGCAAAGAGATATTGACTGCCTACTTTAATGATATTTATGGGATGAATATTGGGAAGGACACTGAGAACTCTTGAAAATTGTGCAATACATTTGCTTATAACCTTCAGTCTACCCCTGAGAGGGATAATGGGATCTTGGTGCAATGTCTCATCTGAAAGATAGCATCTATGACTGTTACAGTACTCCCTCAGCACTGCATTGCAGTGTCTGCCCCAATTCTTGGGAATGGGGTTTGGACTCTCAATCTTTTCACTCAATGGTGAGAGTGCTGCCAACTCAGCCATAGCTGACACTGCACAATACTGATAAGGAATTGTTCAATTTCTTATTTATCTGTTGTTTCTTCCCTCCTGTACAGCTGGACGAGGCAAACGGAAACATCTTAATCCATCTGACTGTTGGTTCTTGAGCAACAGTTTTGAGGGTGCTTTCTCTTTGACCCAACCATTCATCTACGCAGGTACCAGCAGAGATTTGAGCAGGGGCCTCCATCCCAGGGACGGAAAAAGGAGGAGATCTGCGACACAGCTGTGTCCTCACCAGAGATGGTGGATACATGATGCTGACAGTCTCTCAGAAGATGCAGCCAGTGTTGATGCCATCATTGGCCCATCCTCCTCCAAGATTGATTTTGTTTTTGATCCTGAAGATTTTAACATGCCTGTTGAAAGAAATGTGCTGATGCTGGATTCCAAGGACTATGGGGAGGGCTGTGTCCTGTCGTCTGGAAGCCTAAGTGAGACCAGTGATGTGGTTTGTACGAAGAAACCTAGCTTAGAAGATGCGTCCATGTCCCAGGAATGGAATTGGGCAGAATGTGATGAACTGGAGGTGGATCCTCTCCCTGACTCATACTTTGGGTTACTGGGATGCACCTGCTCCCAGGCTGTCCCTGCTGGCCATATCAGTCAGCTGCCTGATGAAATCCTCAGGATTGTGTTTTTTTATCTGCCAGCCGTGGATCTGTATCGCCTCTGCTCAGTCAGCCAGCAATGGCACCATGTTATCAGTGATCCACTGGTAAGCCTTGGCATCTTCCGTTAGATCATAATACTCTTATATATGTTTAAAAAATATTGCATGACCAGTTTTCTGCCCGACCCCATCCAACAGTCATTGATTTCAGAGGTGGTTGCAACACTAGCTACTGATTATTATTTCTTTAAGTCCAAATACTTTACTTGGGAACTGAGATGGAAGCATTTGGGTAGCTATTTAATTAGGTAGAGGGTGTCAATTGCACTCGGTTGTGTTCTCATGTGACGCCTACCTGCACGCATTTGCAGTGAGGGTGACTGGATCTTTAGCTGATTATCTGTCCCCATTCACATCTCCTCTGGCACAGTCAGTGCTGAGGCAAATTGTAACTCTCTCAGCCTGGAGGTGGCTTCAACCTCTGACCTTTTGGTTTGCCTGTAGTTCAAGGGAAACAAAGAGAACGATCACTAGCCGTTTTCCTGAAAATCTGAGTACACCAACATGGCCATTTAAATTGTATCCACTCGGGTGCAATTGCATATGATCTGGCTTTGACTCACCAACCATGGATGTCTCTGAGAATTTAAGGGGAGTGAACTAATTTAAACTTAAACATAATTGGCTCCTTGCATTTCTTATCTATTTTTTACTGTGGGTAAAGTGGTATCTGTAACAGTTAAATACCACCTTAAACCTGTTTTGTAATAGTGGGAGATTTGGGACAGGGAGAGCAGATGCTGAATGCGGAAGGTAGGAGTTTGTGTGATTCCCTACACATCAGGTTCCTGGTCTCAGTTACAGTGGATCAGAGCAGAAGGACAGTTCCTGCAGGGCTTGAGAAGGTTAAAATAAGAAAGTGCATTTTTATTTACAATGGACTTCCTTTTCTATACTTGCTTTTTCCAGTTTGTACCATACAGGAAGTTGTATTATCGATACAGGAAGGGAGAAGCAAGTGCTGTGAAAGAGATTGACTGGATCCTGAAGGAAAATAACATTAAAAAGGAAGATGAACTTTGCATGTTGAATCTCATAAAGTGAGTGTTCAATGCCGGAATGCTGCTGGTATCTGAGCTACAGATGTACAGCTATTAAAACAGAAAAATTAGACATTTAACCAAATTGCGAGAAAGTACTCACCAGGACAATTTTAGGAGCCCAGGGATTTTATTTTCAGAAAGAAGCTAATGGATTGGTCGAGTTGAGATTGTTAAAATCACAAAATGATTTGTTAGAGAAGATGTTTCCGGTGTGATGGGGAGCAAGACAAGTGTAACTGATAATTTATTAGGGAATTTTGGGAAATTATTTCGACAGGGTGTTGCATTTAAGGTAAAAATTCTGATGGTCAGATAAAAATGAGGGAGGAACCAAAAGTCCTGCTGTTAGGTTTGACAAGGAGGGTTAGTGGATGCTCTATAAACTGAATGGCCTGTTTCTTTCCTTTCTATTCCATGTAATATACAAAGCGAAATGACCATTTTATGTCCTTTTAAGGTGTGAAAATGCCTTGCGGCTGTAGATTATGGATGGTAGTGAAAGGGTAAGGTGTTGAAGGTTATAGGCTTGCATTGTTGACCAGGATCAGTTGAGCTGAGGGCTATTTCTGCCTGTGGCTTAGTATCCCTGCGGCTTCCCTGGAATGAAGTATTTGTATTCCAGATGTCTCTTTCCATCTCTATCCTTCAGTATCCTTGAACCTATTCAAACTTTCCTTAACATAGCAAGAGGACACTCCACTGATCTACATGCATAAACTCCTCCAATTCATAACTGGTCAATTGGAGGCTCATTCTATGCTTTTCTAGCCCTAAGAATACTGTTAATTGGAACAATTCCGATGATAATATAGGACAGCAGTATTGATTCATTAGCTTTGCCAGGGGTGCAAAGCTACAGTTAATATAAGAAACTAATAGGCGAAGCAGTGATGTTCTGGTGACGTCACTGGTCTAGTGAGCCAGAAAACCAGGCTAATGCTCTGGGGATAAGGGGTTCAATCCCACCACAGCAGATGGCTGAAATTTAATTCAATAAAGAAAAATTTGGAATTAAAAGTTAGTCTGATGTCAACCATATAATCACTGTCGACCACTGTCAAAAAACATCTAATTATTAATGTCCTTTTCAGCAAGGACTTACCTAGCCCACATGTGACTCCAGACCAACAACAATATGGTTAACTCCTAACCAGAGTTCCCTCTAAGCTGCATGGGTGAAACCACTCTGAAGGCCCACCCATTGTGATTGGCATGCTGATACTTGGCATAGCATTGACCCCCACTTTCAGAGGTTGTGGCTATGCATCATGGAGGTCTGCACAGAAGAAAAGAAAATGAGTGGTACGCTGCTTCTCACTGCCCTCTGAAATGGGCCCATCAAGCCGCTGCACAGTGGTTAGGGATGGCCAATAAATGTTGATCCAGCTAGCAGGGACCATGTCCCATGGCTGCATGGTGGCTCAGTGGTTAGCGTCACTGCTTCACGGCTTCAGGGACCCGGGTTCAATTCCACCCCCTGGTGACTGTGTGTGAAGTTTGCATATTCTCCCTTTATCCGCGTGGTTTCCTCTGAGTCCTTCGGTTTGCTCTCCATTTTGAATATGTGCAGGTTAGATGGATTGGCCACACTAAATTGCTCGTTGTGTCCAGAGATGTGCAGAATAGGTGGATTAGCCTTGGGAAATGTAGGGTTATGGGGTGGGATGCTTTTCAGAGAATCAGTGCAGACTTCATGGGCTGAATGACTTCTATCTGTACCACAGGGATTCCGCGATTCTGTGAATAAAAGCAATGTTGAGAAGAGTTTTGGATTAGTGCAAATATTTCCATTGAAATGAAGATGACTAAAAGGAAGTGTAATCAAGTTTTTGTCAATGATGAAAGTTTTTGCTAGTGGGGCCAATGAAATAGTCTTTCTTCTGGTTTAGAAGAGAGATGATAGATCTGAGTATTGATGAGAGATTGCTAACTTGGAACTGCCACTCTGGGTAAGGAGAAGGATTAGAGCAAATGTCTCAATAGGAAGTTATTAAGCATCAAATGCTTTGGTTCAGGCAGGGGTTGAAATAGAGACTGTTGCGTTTATGAAATACGTACTTGCCCTTTCTTCCTGAGTATGTGGCTAGTGGTACGGGGAAATGTGGGTTAGGAGAGGGATGATGGGAGAGGGCGGAGGGTAGAGAGACAGTAAAGGAGAGAATGGGGGAAGGCTGGTGATGGATGGAGTTAAGGAGAGGGAAAAGAGTTGGAGGGAGCGAGAGAGCAAATAATGGCTAAATTTAAATAAAAAATTTTTGGATGAATACATATAAAATGCACTGTGGAGCTACAAACTACAAATAAACTCCAGTGTCAAGAAATGTCAGGTTTCACTTCTTGCAAAACATTGTTTGTGTCTTAGAGATAGCAGGAACTGCAGATGCTGGAGAATCTGAGATAACAAGGTGTAGAGCTGGATGAACACAGCAGGCCAAGCAGCATCAATGGAGTAGGAAAGCTGACGTTTCTGGCCTAGACCCTTCTTCAGAAAATTTTTTCTGATGGAAGGTCTAGGCCCTAAACGTCTGCCTTCCTGCTCCTCTGATGCTGCTTGTTCTGCTGTGTTCATCTAGCTCTACACCTTGTTATCATTGTTTGTGTCTTTTTGTCTTTAGAAATATTGTCACTATTTTTCAATTTAGACACGTGGTGATGTTCCACTTTGGTGTGTTTGTGAATGCTGAAGCTGCCTTGACTTGCCTCACAGACCACCCTCTGTTTAAACAATCTGAAGCATGTGTGGCCCAGACACTACCTCATTTAGTCACTGGAGCAAAGGTACGTCTCTTGAGCATTTTCTTCCTTTTATCTCATTTTGTTCAGTATTGACTTTTCTTGATTAAATTCCAATACTGTTCTGAATCAAAAACTCCTAGTACACAAATTTCTCACTGACCATCATGAATGACAATTTATGTTTTTGCAGCACCTTCTTAATTTGATAAAACATTCCAGTGCTTTTGAGAAAACTGATTTCAAACAATATTTGATGCTGAATCATACAAGGAACTTTTGGGAAAGGTGACCAAAAACTTGGTCAAGTAGTAGGTTTGAAGAACTGTCATAGAAGAGTAGGGGATGGGGAAGATGTTTGCACCGGAAGTTCTAGAACTTGGGCCAAGGCAATTGAATGAATGAATGATTTTATTGTCACAATCTAAGGCCATTTTGAGTTACAAGAAGAACAAAAAAAATTACTCAGAGTTCATCTTCTGTCTATATTGGGTCTCAAGCACATTTCAAGACTTTTGCAAGGTGTTCTAGCCCCCAGGGAGTCCCACTCCAGGAACAGCAGCAACAATGCCTGAAATAGCTCCACAGAGACTGGGATCCCATCACCAATTCACTCCATATTTTCGTGAGCAAAGTACTTGACACTCAGAGTGAACAGGATGTCTGACACACCTGTTTATACCTGTCAACCAGGGCTTCCGGATTGAACCAGTTTAACAGCCCCAATTAGGCAATTCCATATTCTATGAAGTCCACCTGGCTGACATTGTTACAATCACTACAGTGCCAGTGCTCCAGAAGACCCTGACTCTGCTGCTGTCTGACACTGTCAAAAGCCCAGGCTCCTGGCCTATTGACCCCTAGGAGTCCCCACTCCGGCCACTGTTGCTGCCAAAAATCCAGAGTCTGGACACCGCTGGCAGTCCTGATCCACACTGTCGATACTACAGCCACCGGCCAGCTGACTGCACTGCCCTCAAAGATGAAGAAAGAAAAGAAAAAGAAGAATGCATAGAGGTTAAAAAGATGCCCCTGGCCTGGAGTGGATGGGCTCTGGTAAGCGTGAACACTACCTCCTATAGCTGGCGCCGCCATCTTGAGGGGAAAACAAAAGGCCCAGCTACCAATTGCAAAAGATGAAAGCCGTGAAGAGATTTGTTGGACCAAAAAAAAATACAACTGTGGGGGGAATGCGTCTGACAAGAAAAGTCTGTGAAATTGAAAAAAATCTGAGTGGCAGTTGAGAATGGTGTCTGAACCTATCACCGTTAACTGGAAACATGTCCTCCTGAGCTGGAATGAAACTCATTTCCTTTAGAAATTTTAAAATTCTTTGTGGATGAACAACAGCGAATTCATGTCCAACGTTGCAAATGTCTGTTCCAAAGGGAAGTGTAAATGTGAAAATACATTTTTTCTGGTAACTAAGCCCAGAATGGCTAGTACCCAGAATTCACTGCCTGAGTGTGTGCTGGAAACAGAATCAGTCATGGCTTCCAAAATGAAATTAGATAAGCCCCTGAAGAGACAAATTATAAAGTGTGGGGAAGAGACAGTGATTGGGACTAGATGAATTGGACTTATGAAGAATGGCTCTGACACAGTGTGCTGAACCATCTCATTTTGTGCTGTAACCATTTGTAATTCTGGTACAACATGAGTCATTTGCCTGCCTGCATACCTCGCTGTCAAAATAACCTATCTAAATTTGGTTTTTATCTCGGTTCTGATGAAGGGCCACTGGACTTGAGATGTTAACTCTGTTTTTTGTCTTTGCTTTGTTTTGTGCGCAGCACGGGCAGCTCACACCACACAAAGTGCATCAGGGTAATAGAAGAGAATGAAGAATACAGTGTTACAGAAAAGATGTGGAGGCTTTGGAGAGGATATAGAAGAGGTTTACCAGGAGGCTGCCTTGATTAGAGGGTATGAGCTATAATGAGAGGTTAGAAAAACATGGATTGTTTTCTCTGGAGTGGCAGAGGCTGATGGGACACTGAAATGAAGTCAATAAAATTATGAGATGCTTAGATAGGGTTGACGGTCAGAATTGTTTTTCCCGGAGAACAAAGTGTCTAATACTGGGGGGCGTGAATTTAAGGTGAGGGGGGAAAGTTCAAAGGAGATGTGAGGGGCAAGTGTTTTACACAGAGAGTGGTAGGACTATGGAACGTGCTGCCAGGGCTGGTAGTGGAGGCAGATATGATATAGAGGTTTTCAAAGGGCTTTTGGATAAGCCTATGAATATGCAAGGGTGGGGGAATATGGACCAAGGGGAGGCAGAAGGGATTAGCTTAATTTGTCGTCATGTTTGGCACAACATCTGAAGGGCCTGTTCCTGTGCTGTACTGTTCTATGTTCTCTGTTAATTGAGGTTTAAAAGAGCAGAACAATGAAAAGATATCTAGGAATAAGATCTGCTATAGAGAGCTTGCAAAGAGTCACCATGCATCAGCACCATCATGAATCCAAAAAAAACCGGAGGATAACCGGGAGAAAGGGGATCCGTTGGGGAACTGGAGGATAACAGGGGGAAAGGGTAACCGGGGGAACAGGGAACCGGTGGGTAACCGGGGAAAAGGAGAATTAACAAAAGAACCCAAACTGTTAAGTGGCACTTTTTTTAACCCTGAGTTTTTAATAATCTAGAATGCACTGCCTGGAAAAATGCAAGCGGGTTCAATAGTGACTTTCAAAAGGGAATGGATTAATACCCAAAGGGGAAACCTTTGCAGGGCCATGAAGAACGAATAAGACAGTGAAACTAATCAGACACCTCGATCAAAGATCCAACATGCGGACACGCACACACACGCTGACACCTAACTGAATGGCCAGCATCAGTTCTGTGCTATCCTTTGATTAACCCCCGATGTCTTACATTTAACAGATACCCGTGTAATGATATAAACAATGAGTCCCCAGCTATGTGTGTCCTAAACTCCTTGAATTTCTGCATCTTTAAGATGCTCCTCCTTTAAGATGTACTTTTGGTCACCCATCCTAATGTCTACTGAGTGCCCAGTTTTGTGCTGTTAATTGCTTATTTGAAGTACTGCAGTGCGCTTACTCATTTGAAAATGCCAGACATTTCCAAGTTTTTGTTGAAACATAGGACCACAGGTGCCTGGGATGGACAGTATCCCAGCAAAGAATTGACACAGGAGCAAAGAAGTGGGAACAAAACAGATCTCCAAACACGTTTGCTCGCCTACTCCATAAAAGTTAAATATCTCACCATTTTGGAGGCACAGTAGTTGCTTACATTGTCACAGTTCGTCCACGAAGCACTGATTGGCGTCAAAGACAAGAGGTTTTGTGATTTGACACTGACACAAAGCTGGGTGGCAGTGTGAAATATAAGGAAGATGTTATGAGAATACAGGGTGACTTGGACAGGCTAGGTGAGTGGGCAGATACAGTTTAATGTGGATAAATGTGTGGTTATCCACTTTGGTGGCAAGAACAGGAAAGCAGATTACTATCTAAAAGGAATCAAGTTAGGTAAAGGGGAAGATCAACGAGATCTGGGTGTTTTTGTACATCAGTCAATGAAAGCAAGCATGCAGGTACGGCAGGCAGTGAAGAAAGCTAATGGCATGCTGGCCTTCATAACAAGAGGAATTGAGTATAGGAGCAAAGAGGTCCTTCTGCAGCTGTATAGGGACCTGGTGAGACCGCACCTGGAGTATTGTGTGCAGTTTTGGTCTGCAAATTTGAGGAAGGACATTCTGGCTATTGAGGGAGTGCAGTGTAGGTTCACTAGGTCAATTCCCGGAATGGCGGGACTATCATACGTTGAAAGATTGGAGCGACTGGGCTTGTATACACTTGAGTTTAGAAGGATGAGAGGGGATCTGATTGAGACGTATAAGATTATTAAGGGATTGGACACTCTGGAGGCTGGAAGTATGTTTCCATTGATGGGAGAGTCCAGAACCAGAGGACACAGTTTAAAAATAAGAGGTAGGCCATTTAGAACAGAGTTGACGAGAAACTTCTTCTCCCAGAGATTGATGGATATATGGAATGCTGTGCCCCAGAAGGCAGTGGAGGCCAAGTCTCTGGATAGTTTCAAGGAAGAGATAGATAGAGCTCTTAAAGATAGTGGAATCAAGGGTTATGGGGATTAGGCAGGAACAGGATACTGATTGTGGATGATCAGCCATGATCATAATAAATGGTGGTGCTGGCTCGAAGGGCCAAATGGCCTACTCCTGCACCTATTGTCTATTGTCTATTGTCTGTTGACTCCATAGCTCAACTGGGCATTTATGTCTACAGAAGCTACAAGCCTGGTCAGTTTCTTTGCATCTTTAGAAATTCAAAGAAAATGTCACTGTGTGTATGTCTTTACTTAATTTAGACTGGATATGTGCAGGCGTTGCTGGCTGTGATCATTCTCCTGTCCAATAGTGTGAATGACATCCAAGAACTGATATCCCGTCTCCAAAAAACCTGTTCGACAGTGACAGAATTCCTGTACTACATGGCGACCTTGCTGTTTGCCTTGAGAGCGAAGGACATTAATATCAGCAACAGGTAGGATATAGCACTCCTAATGCAGAGCCCCTTCCACAACTTCTGATGCATGTGTGGCTCTGGTAGTTTGTAGGCTGTAGTTCCTGTAGGCTTGTGCCAGGGTTCACTTCAGGTGGACCATTTGATTTCAATCTCATAGCTAGGGATGGACAAAGAAGTGCCTGTTTTTTTTTAAATTTGCCATGTGCATCCCTCCTATGCCTATACCCAAGTGAAATGGAGGATTAGCCGTAATACATTAATTGATGACCAAGCTTTGAGGGCTGAATGGCCTAATCCTGCTTCTAGTTTCTATGTCTATGTTTACTGGGGGTTCCTGTTTTTGTTTTCCCCTTGCATTGTGATGATGGAATCTTACTGTTTTCATTTTGTTTGGTATTTGCTGTATTTTTCTATAAAAATGAACCTTTACCACTAAGTAGAATAAGGGCAGCAGACACTTTGGGATCCACTACCATCTGTATGTTACCCTCTAAGCCACATGCCATCTTTACATGGAAATACATCGCCCTTCCTTTAGTGTTGCTGGGTCAAAATCCTGGAATTTCTTTCATGACAACACCATGGTTGACTCTATGGACTGCAGCGTTACAAGAAGGTGGCTAATTACCACCATCCCAAGGGCAATTAGGCTCAGGGAACAAATGTTGGCCTTGTCCATGGGTGCTCATCAGTTGGGTTGGGGGGTGTACATGCCCTGAAATTGTTAAATTTAATGTTGAGCCCCCTTCCCTGTCTATTACCTACCCCCAACTCCCTGGATCCTGCCATAAAATGGATTGTTACATGGGCGGGAGGCGATGGCCTAGTGGAATTATTGCTGGACTGTTAATCCAGAGACCCAGGTTATGTTCTGGAGATTCTGGGTTCAAATCCCACCACGGCAGACGGTGGAATTTTAATTCAACAGAAATCTGAAATTAAGAGCCTAATGATGACTGTGAACCCATTGCCAATTGTCAGGAAAAACCCCATCTGGTTCACCATTGTCCTCTAGGGAAGGAAACTGCCATCCTTACCTGGTCTGGCCTACACTTGACTCCAGACACACAGCAAGATAGTTGATTCTCAACTGCTCTCTGGCAGTTAGGGATGGGCAATGAATGTTGGCCTGGCCAGTGATGCACTCGTCATATGAATGAATATTTTAAAAGAAAGCAAACCCATTTTGGCCCACTAGTCCCTAATTTCACTTATCTAGCTTCTTTTCTCAGAAAAACTCAGCAGGTCTGGCAGCATCTGTGGGGAAAAAGTAGAATTAACATTTTGGGTTCAGTGACCTTTCTTCAGATTGTAGGTGGGCAAGTATGTATGCTGAAGATGGGGCAGGGGTTGGGGGAGGTGATGGCAGTGATGATCAGGGTGGAAGGCTTAAATGACAGGTGGAGATCAGAGATCAAGGAATCCCTACAGAGTGGAAACAGGCCCTTCAGCCCAACAAGTCCACACTGACCCTCAGAGCATCCCACCCATGATAACCCACCTAATCTACATGTCCCTGAACAGTACTTGGCCAATCCACCTAGCCTGCACATCTTTGGACAGTGGGAGGAAACTGGAGCACCCGGAGGAAACCCACGCAGACAAGGGGAGAACGTGCAAACTCCATACAGACAGTCGCCCGAGGGTGGAATTGAACCCGGGTGCCTGGAGCTGTGAGGCATCAGTGGTAACCACTGAGCCATCGTGCTACCCTTGATGGAGCCTAGAGAGAGAATAAAACAGTTGAGCAGACAAAGGAGTGGGTAAAGGTCAGCCTGGGGAAATCAGTAGCTGCTAATGGGGTCTATTAGTGACTGACAATGGGGTTGTAAGTGGCAGTGGTCTGTGGAGGTTGGGGTAAGGACATGGGAAAAGGTCCTCGGGCCCTAAAATTGTTGAACCTGATATTGACCCCAGGGGGTTGTAGGATTCCTAAATGGAAAATCTAAGTGATATCGTTCCAAGTTGCACTAAGATTCCCTGGAGCACTGTAGTAAGCCAAAGACCAAGATCCTGGTCAGGGAACATGGTGATGTGTTGAAGTGGCAGGCAGAGAGCTTGGGGCTATTTTTGTGAACAGAACATAGATATTCTCTAAAGTAGTTACCCAGTTTGCAGTACACCGTTTCTTAGCTGCTTCTTGTTCTGAAGAAGTGGGGAAACCAAGCAGAGGCTTGGGGACCGCTTTGCAGAACACCTACGCTCGGTTTGCACTAAACAACTGCACCTCCCAGTCGCCAACCACTTCAATTCCCCCTCTCATTCCGCAGATGACATGTCCATCCTGAGCCTCCTGCAGTGCCACAACAATGTTACCCGAAGGTTGCAGGAACAGCAACTCGTATTCCTCTCGGGAACCCTGCAGCCCCAATGGTATCAATGTGGATTTCACCAGCTTCAAAATCTCCCCTACCGCATCCCAAAACCAGCCCAGCTTGTCCCCGCCTCCCTAACCTGTTCTTCCTCCCACCTCAAGCCCCAGCCCCCATCTCCTACCTACTAGCCTCATCCCATCCCATTGGTCTGCCCGTCCTCCCTGGACTGACCTATACCCTGCCTAACTCCCTACCTACGCTCACCTTTACTGGCTCCATCCCCAGCTCTTTGACCAATCTATCTCCCCTCCAACAATTTTCTCCTCTATCCATCTTCTATCTGCCTCCCTCTCTCTCCCTATTTATTTCAGAATCCCCTTCCCCTCCCCCATTTCTGAAGAAGGGACTAGGACCGAAGCGTCAGCTTTCCTGCTCCTATGATGCTGCTTGGCCTGCTGTGTTCATCCAGCTCTACACCTTGTTATCTCCACTTAAAACATTAAATCTGTTTCTCTGTCCACAGATGCTGCCAGACTTGCTGAGTTACTCCAGCATTCTCTGTTTATTTGACTCTGTCTACTGTTCAGACGGGAGACAGAGAAAATGTCACTATTGGTGTTTCAGAGATAATGGGAACTGCAGATGCTGGAGAATCCAAGATAATAAAATGTGAGGCTGGATGAACACAGCAGGCCAAGCAGCATCTCAGGAGCACAAAAGCTGACGTTTCGGGCCTAGACCCTTCATCAGAGAGGGGGATGGGGTGAGGGTTCTGGAATAATTAGGGAGAGAGGGGGAGGCGGACCGAAGATGGAGAGAAAAGAAGATAGGTGGAGAGAGTATAGGTGGGGAGGTAGGGAGGGGATAGGTCAGTCCAGGGAAGACGGACAGGTCAAGGAGGTGGGATGAGGTTAGTAGGTAGATGGGGGTGCGGCTTGGGGTGGGAGGAAGGGATGGGTGAGAGGAAGAACAGGTTAGGGAGGCAGAGACAGGCTGGACTGGTTTTGGGGTGCAGTGGGTGGAGGGGAAGAGCTGGGCTGGTTGTGTGGTGCAGTGGGGGGAAGGGACAAACTGGGCTGGTTTAGGGATGCGGTGCGGCAAGGGGAGATTTTGAAACTGGTGAAGTCCACATTGATACCATTAGGCTGCAGGGTTCCCAGGCGGAATATGAGTTGCTGTTCCTGCAACCTTCGGGTGGCATCATTGTGGCACTGCAGGAGGCCCATGATGGACATGTCATCTAAAGAATGGGAGGGGGAGTGGAAATGGTTTGCGACTGGGAGGTGCAGTTGTTTGTTGCGAACTGAGCGGAGGTGTTCTGCAAAGCGGTCTCCAAGCCTCCGCTTGGTTTCCCCAATGTAGAGGAAGCCACACCGGGTACAGTGGATGCAGTATACCACATTGGCAGATGTGCAGGTGAACCTCTGCTTAAAGTGGAAAGTCATCTTGGGGCCTGGGATAGGGGTGAGGGAGGAGGTGTGGGGGCAAGTGTAGCATTTCTTGCGGTTGCAGCGGAAGGTGCCGGGTGTGGTGGGGTTGGAGGACAGTGTGGAGCCTGCAGCCTAATGGTATCAATGTGGACTTCACCAGTTTCAAAATCTCCCCTTCCCCCACCGCATCCCTAAACCAGCCCAGTTCGTCCCCTCCCCCCACTGCACCACACAACCAGCCCAGCTCTTCCCCTCCACCCACTGCATCCCAAAACCAGTCCAACCTGTCTCTGCCTCCCTAACCTGTTCTTCCTCTCACCCATCCCTTCCTCCCACCCCAAGCCGCACCCCCATCTACCTACTAACCTCATCCCACCTCCTTGACCTGTCCGTCTTCCCTGGACTGACCTATCCCCTCCCTACCTCCCCACCTATACTCTCCTCTCCACCTACCTTCTTTTCTCTCCATCTTCGGTCCCCCTCCCCCTCTCTTACTATTGGTGATTCTGCAGCTTAGTATATCATATCGTTGTTTTGAGTCAGGCAGTGAAAATAAGAATCGCAGCTCCCAATAGGCAATGAAAATTGATATGCGGTCTGGTTATTTGGCCATGAGGGGAAGGAACACCATTTATCTTGCGAGTCTCCTTCAATGATGGACCACCACTCTCCATCCCTCCCCCTGCCCCTGACTCTGCTCCTGCTTACACTTTATAAATCTCCAAATTTTCTCAGATTCGATGAAGGGTCATGGACCTGCAACATTAACTCTGCTTCTCTGTTGCCAGAGAGGCTGAGTGTTTGCAGTATTTTCTACTTTTTAAAAACTCACTTACACGCCATTGGCCCCACAATAATTGGCTGCCTTTCAAATGCTGTTGTCCTTAAATGCAGTCATTTCTAGAAGTGAGCAGTATTATGCACTTAACAATCTCACACTTCCTCTTGAACAAAAATGTGCAAGTCTTGACTTGTTCCAAGACACAGAAGGAGAGTTCTTTGTGGAGTGTGTGTTCCTGAACTTAGACCAGTACTAAAGTTGCCAACAGAATGACTGACTTCAGTGTATCAATGTTGTACTGCTACAGCAGTTCTGTAGCTGGGTAAGCGAATGTTTTACTGTATTTCTTGATCTGTTGTACTTGCCATGGGAATATTCAATGCTGACACTGGAAGGCTGGAAACTTGAAATAACATTTTCAGCCTTGAAGAGCATAACAACTTCTCATCCTGGGAAATAGTTGGCATAATGTTAAACTTTAACTTTTCTAGTAAACAATTTTCCTTTCCCAATAAACCTTCCAGGATTCATTACAATCTGCTCTACGCACTTCATTTAATGGAGAATCCAGCCAACATCAGTGGAAAATCTGTGAAGTGTCTTCTTTCAACTCAGGACTCTGGCAGGTGAACTTTTGAACAATTTTAAGTAAATCAAAACATACTCCATGAAGATGTGTGCAATTTGGAAATTGCTGTTGCCTCTGGTATGGATAAAGGGAATTTAGTAACGTATGACATTGGAACAAGAATAGGCCATTTGGCCAGTTGAACCTGCTCCACTTGGTATCTGTCTGTTTGTTGTGGTGATGGAGCTGGATTCACATGCAGCTGTGATTGTGTTATTCTGAAGGGCCCCTGTGGCGCAGTGGCTGTGTCCCTGCCTCTGAGCCAGAGGTCCTGGGTTTCAGTTCCACCTGCTCCAGAGCTGTGCTGTAACATCCCCGGACAGGTTGGATAGAAACAACTGCATTGGTAGGAACAATGCCTTACCTCAGGAACAAGAGGCCTGAGTTCAAGTCCCACCTGCTCCCGAGGTATGGATTTAAAAAGAGATAATGGGAACTGCAGATGCTGGAGAATCCAAGATAATAAAATGTGAGGCTGGATGAACACAGCAGGCCCAGCAGCATCTCAGGAGCAGGAAAGCTGACGTTTCGGGCCTAGACCCTTCATCAGAGAGGGTCTAGGCCCGAAACGTCAGCTTTTGTGCTCCTGAGATGCTGCTTGGCCTGCTGTGTTCATCCAGCACCACACTTTGTTATCATGTATTTAAAAAAGTGTGCTATGCTGATTCAGGTTTCTCTTCTATGTGCTAGTCCTGTCACTTCCTGAGACCACCCGGGTTCCTCGCTTGTGGAAGAACCTTGTCAGTTACCAACCTCTCAAATCCCGCTTCTTCTAAACTTGTTCAAAGGTAGAGTTGAAGCTGTTAGTGGCTCAGAGTTCCAAACCTATCCTAACTGAAGAAAGGTACTGGAGCTAGAAATTTTGTCCTGTTGATGATGTACGTTGATCCTTCCTCACCAGAATCTATCTCTATCTCACTCTCAATCACTTTCTGCACCCTCCCTGCACAATCCTTTTTCTCAGTCCAACCTCCTGACCCCACTTCTCTCTCAATCCTCCCTCTCCCTCTTCTTTCCCATACACTTTCTCCCTGCCTCTCTCTGTCCTCCCTCTCTGTCTCTCTCCCCTCTCTCTGTCTTTTTCTCTCTCTTTTCCTCTCTCTCTCTCCCCCTCCCCTTTTCTCTCCCTCTCTCTCCCCTCCCCTTCTCTCTCCCCCATTCTCTCTTGCTCCCCATTCTCTCTTGCTCCACCTTCTCCCTCGCCCCCTCGCCCCCCGCTCTCGGCCCCATCTCCGCCCCACCCCCCCTTGCCCCCCCCTCTCACCGCCCCCACCCCTCGCCCCCCCCCCACCGCTCGCCCCCCCCACCCCTCACCCCCGTCACCCTGTCTCCATCTCCCCCCCCCAGCTATCTCCGTCTTCCCCTCCTCACTCTCCTCCCTCTCTCTCTCACTCTCCCCCCCTCTCACTTCTCTGTCTCCCCCTCCCTCTCCCTACCCCCTCCCTTTCCCTACCCCCTCCTCTCTCCTCTCTCTCTCTCTCTCACTCTCCCCCCACCTTTCTCTCTTCCCCCCCCACCTTTCTCTCTCTCTCCCCCCTTTCTCTTTTAACAGCCACCCCTCTTGCCCCCTCTCTGTCACCCACCCTCTCTGTCCCGTCCTCACTGTCCCCCCCCCTCACTCTCTTTCCCCCGCCTCATTCTCTCTCCCCCCTCCTCACTCTCTTTCCCCTTTACCTCTCTCTCCCCCTTCCCCCTTCTCTCTCTCTCCCTCCCCACTTCTCTCTCTCTCTCCCTCTGTCTTTTTCTCCCCCCGCCTCTCTCCCTCGACCTCTCTTTTTCTCTCTTCCCCCCCATTCCCCTCTCTCTTCTCCCCCCCACCCCACCCCACCCCACCCCAGGCATTCTGCTGTCTGTTAATTATTGCACTGTTTGTCCATATCCAGTACTCCACAAGAAGATATTTCCTCCATCTAAATATTCGGAAAAACATAACCATTGATGTCAGCCATCACAGCCAAACCCTTCACAGAACAATCTGAGGTTGAAGCTTTTTCTCTCCCTGTTAATTCACGATAAGAATAAGCTGCAATGTTAATATTCTGATCTTAAGCATCCATCCTACTGCTCTCTACCAGGGCCTAAAACTGCCATGTTCTTTACAGTAGATGGCCATCATTGATTTTCTTTTCCTTTTGTCAAAAAGGCTTGATATATGCAACGTAAAACTGTCTCCAGAGCAGCAGCGAATACTGAGCCAGGAGTGCGCTCCAGGACATGTGATTGAAATAAGAGGATTTGCAGGTTTGTTAAAAATTGGCAGAGTAGCCTGGGGCAGGTAGCTAACATGAGAGGGTGGTGGTTTTCTCGTGTTTAAGTCAAACGTTACCTATTTTCACCAATTTATGGGGAAGCGGATTTATAATGTTAATGTCACTGAACTAGTAACTCAGAATCCCAAATCCTAAAGTTGTGAGGGACATGAGTTCAAATCCACTATGGCAAACGTTGAAATCTGAATTCAATTAAATAAAAACAAGAGTTCAAAGTTAGTCTAATGGTGACCATGTGATCACTCAATTGTTGTAAAAACCCATCTGATTCTCTAATGTTCTTTATGGAAGGGAATCTGTCATCCTTGTCTGGCCTGGCCCAGCCTACATGTGACTCCAAATCCACAGCAACATAGAACATAGAGCATTTCAGCACAGTACAGGCCCTTTGGCCCTCGATGTTGTGCCGACCTGTCATACCGATCTCAAGCCCATCTAACCTACACTATTCCATGTACGTCCATATGCTTGTCCACATGGCTGACACTTAACTGTTCTCTGAAATGGCCTAGCAAAGCCATTGAGTTCAAGAGCAATTAGGGATGGATATTAAATGCTGGCCTAGCCTGTAATGTTCATGCCCCATGATTTTTTTTGAAAGAAACACTTTCTCACAATTCCTATCTTTTGCCTTCCCCTGTCCCTTAATTTTTCTTTCCTCGTACTCTTTATTTTTCTCTTTTTGTCCTCTTCTCTCTCATCATTTTTGTCTCTGCTACCCTGTCCTCTCCTCTCACCTTCTCTGTCCCTTCCCTCACTGTCTCTTCTTGTACTCTTTTCTCCTCTCTATTTGTCTTCTGTGAATTTCCTCATACTGTGGTGATGATTGTATGTTATGGTTCATTTAAGAAATCTGATTTATTGGGGCAAATTTCACTTTTATATCATTTGGAGTGATGACCATGTTAGGAACAACGTCTAATTTTACATTTAATTTAGACTTATATTTTGTGTGTTAAGGTGCAACATGAGTTTAAAGATCTTGGAAGTTCCTGGTGAAAGGTGTCTGGAAACCAGTTTGTGTTTATATGCATTTTAATGAAATTTTACAATTTTGAAGTTAAGAACTGTGAGAAATCCATTTGGTGCATATAGATGAAAATGTAGAGGAGGAAAGACTGTGTCCAGTTGTCTGACAACAGAGGTGTATTGACACACAGGGAGACAGAACAATCCAGAAAGTCAGTTTGTAGTATTAAATATTCCAATTAGAAATACAGCAAAATCTGCTAAAACTGAGTTTAGGGAACTTGTGTTTACTCTGAAGTTACAGTTAATAGTGAGTTTTTAGTTTGCTGTTTATTTTTAGGTGGCTCTGGAAGAGGTTCTGCTGAAGAAAAACTTTCTTGGCCATTGAAACCTTGGTTGGGATAGAGACACCATCCACTTCGCCATAAGACCTCCTCTCGTATTGCTGATTCCTTCGAACTTTAGAATGTCCCTTCTTGATTAGCAACATGACTGTGCATTCATGAATGTGTGGCCAGATTTTGTCTTAACACCATCCACAAATTCACCAATGACACCATCGTTGTTGACCAGATCTCAAACGATGAATGAGACAGAATACAGGACAGAGGTGGAGTGCTGCTTGGTTTGGTGTACTGATAGCAATCTCTCCATCAATGTCAGCAAAATCGAAGAGCTGGTCATTGACTTCGGGAAGCAAGGTAGAGGCTATGCTCCTGTCCACATCAATGGAACAGAGATGGTTGAGAGCGTCAAGTCCTAGGAGAGACAGTCACCACCAAACTATCTTGGACCACGCACGTTAATGTCACAGTCAAGAAGCATAACAACGCCAGAATAACTTTAGTCAGGTGGCTGAGGGATTTCAGCATGTCCATGAGGTCTCTTACCAGCTTTTACAGATGCACCACAGAAAGCATTCTATCCCTCTCCCTACCCCCACTCTATGGTGCATCTGTAAAAGCTGGTAAGAGACCTCATGGACATGCTGAAATTCCTCAGCCACCTGAGTAAAGTTATTTTGGTGTTGTTATCCCTCTTGACTGTCGCATTAACGTGTGTGGTCCAAGATAGTTAGGTGGTGACTGTCTCTCCTAGGAACTTGACGCTGACGACCATCTCAGTTTCACAGCTTGGTACGGCAACTGCTCTACCCAGGACTGTAAGAAACTACAGAAAGTTGTGTATACAGCCCAGTCCATCATAAGCCATCCATACTTCCATTGACTCCAGTTACACGTCTTGCTACCTCAGAAAGGCAGTCAAAACTTCACCCCTTTACCACCAAACTTTTCTGCATCTTTTTCCAAGTTTCTGTAAATATACTGTTTCTCAAATCCCAAGCATTCAAAGTTATTCTTTGCTCCTCCAAATCCTATGAAAAAAAGACACCTCCCACCCCAGTTGTAATCTCTTCCAAACTCTTCCATCAGGCAGAAAATACAAAAGCTTTAAAACACATGCACTGTCAGGCCTAAGAACACATTCTTATCAGCTGTTATTAGATTCCTGAAAGGACCCCTCAAATTTTAAATTTAATGTTGATCTTGCTTTTTGTGCACCTTCTCTGCTGCCGTAACATTGTATTCCTTGCTCCGTTCTATCACCCTATGAACTTTGATCAGCCAATACTGCACAGAAAGCAAAACTTTTCACGGTACCTAGACATTGACAGTATGCAGAGCTGGGCTGAGAAATGGCAGATGGAGTTCAACCTAGATAAATGCGAAGTGACGCATTTTGGAAGGTCAAACTTAAAGGCTGAATGTAGGATTAAAGGCAGGATTCTCGGCAGTGTGGAGTAACAGCAGGATCTTGGTGTGCAAGTGCATAGCTCCCTCAAAGTTGCCACCCAAGTGGATAAGGTTGCTAAGAAAGCATATGGTGTTTTGGCTTTCATTAACAGGGGGGTCGAGTTTAAGAGCCGCGAGGTTATGCTGCAACTCTACAAAACCCTGGTGAGACCACACTTGGAATGTTGTGTCCAGTTCTGGTTGCCCTATTATAAGAAAGATGTGGAGGCTTTGGAGAGGGTGCAAAGGAGGTTTATCAGGATGCTGCCTGGACTGGAGGGCTTGTCTTACGAGGAGAGGTTGACTGAGTTCGGACTTTTCTCTCTGGAGAGAAGGAGGAAGAGAGGTGACCTGATCGAGGTGTACAAGGTAATGAGAGGCACGGATAGAGTTGATAGCCAGAGACTTTTCCTCAGGGCAGGATTGACTGCCACGAGGGGTCATAGTTTTAAGGTGCCAGGAGGAAGGTATAGAGGAGACGTCCGAGGGAGGTTCTTCACCCAGAGAGTTGTGAGCGCATGGAATAGTTTGCCAGTGGTAGTCGTGGAAGCGGAGTCATTAGTGACATTTAAACAACTGCTGGATGTGCACATGGACAGCAGTGAATTGAGGGGAATGTAGGTTAGTTTATTTTGTTTTTGGATTAGGATTATTCCACAGCACAACATCGTAGGCTGAAGGGCCTGTACTGTTCTCTGTTCTATAGATGTGTCAATAATAAATTCAATCAATTCCAATCAAAACACTGAAGCTTCACATCTTCCCAGGAATTACTCAAGTGGAGCTGATTTTTTATTTTGCTGTACATTCGCAACTGGAGAGGAAGTTTCTCATTCGTTTTGACCCTATCATTCAGTACTTGGCAACACTTAGAACATTCTTAAAAGTTATTGTGAAATCTTCTGAACAGCTTCCTCAACGATGATGGAAGCACAATGAACTTAATTAACCATTATAATTATGGAAATAACAATATATGCTAAAGAAACATTAAGGAGACCCTCAAAGACTTTTTTCTCAAGGAGATAAGCATTTTTCCATCAATTCAGAGAACTGAGGCATTAATCATTGTTCTAATGTCACATATCTCCGATTGGTCGCACATTCTTCCTGATTGGACAGTGAGTATTGGTGATCTATTTGATTCCAATGACATTCAATTCTGAGCATTAGAACTGAATCACTGTGGTGTACCTCTGGTAAGGGGCTGTGTGGTTCTGTGGCTGCCTCTTCCATTTTGTCCTAGAGATGCTAAGATCCCACTCCCCCTGCCCCTGCCCCCACCATATTTTGTTTGATCTGCAATGTGACTCAAGACCAGCTAATTCAACCACTGTAATCCAGCTCAGCAGGGTTCAGTATCATGTTATGTCTAGATTTGGGGACCCTTTTTTTTAATAGGATTTGGAGGAACAAAGAATAACTTTGAATACTTGGAATTTGAGGAAGAGTACATTTGCAGAAACTTGGAAAAAGATGCAGAAGAGTTGGTGATGAAGGGGTGAAGTTTTGATGTTTTGTCTGCGGATGGTAAATAATCCGTTTATTAGCCTGACTTAGCAAGCTATGTATATTTGAACAGCATGAAATCTCTCAAGTATACATATTACACTGTAACATATGCAATTCAATACTAAGGAGTTGAGCCACATAGGACAAGGAGCTGTCAGGAAATTGAAGAATGAGAAATACACATGAGCAGCTGATAGAGGAGAGGAAAATGTGTCAAGTTGCCATGTCCGGTTCATTAAAACCGGAAACTGACTTGCTGCCAGTTGTAACTTTCCAGCCCAAGTTTGTTTAAAAGCTGGGAATTTTTGCATTACAGATCCAGATCAAACTCTTATTGTTCTAACTTAATTTATTTCTTCTACTGAAGGTACAGGTAAAACTACTACGCTGATTGAATATGCATGGAGGAGACCTCACCTACGATTTTTGTACATCATTTCCGCCAAGCCTGTTCCAGTGGAGACTAATCACATTTTCCCCCCAAATGTGGAATGTACAACCATGCATGCACTGGCCTATCAGTGTATAGGCTACAAGTAAGTAGGAAGTGACATGGGAGCATGCGTGTCCAAACCCAATTTCCCACCCCTTCCAGAGAGGAATCCATCTTCTGTTCCTGTAACAGAATGATTCATAACTTAACATTGTTGCTGTTGGACGCGAAACATATGCTCCGTTTGGTGAGGCTGTGCATTTACATAGAAAATGATCCCTCAGTAATTACCAACTACAAATAAAATGAAATCATTGTGTATCTTTACAGAGTAAAGTCCTTCATAAGCAGTTCCTTACAAACTCTGCAATCCACGTTTATGACAGCTTCAGCAACATTTCTGGGTAAATCTTAGTACATCTGAGCTATTGGAGTTTTGTAAAGAAAGGCCCACAAAAGTAGCGAGGAGTTTTCATCAAGTTTGTAACTTAAAGGGGCAAGAAAATTAGCTTGGAACCTTAGCCAATGCTGATCCAGTGCTGACAGTTGCTCTGACTGCTGTGCTAACCACTCTAACTGCCTAAATAGCGACCGTGACCAAGTTTGAAAACCGATCGAAACACGTGGAAATTGGCAGAATGTTGTTCGTGAAGAGAGCAGTCTCAGGCTACAGTCTGATATTGATCAGCTAGTAAATTGGGTGGATCAATAGCAGATGGAGCTTAATCCCGACAAGTGCTATGTGATACGTTTTGGGAGGTCTAATAAGGGAAGTACATAAAGAATGGATGCTTAGGGAGTACTGAGGAACAAAGAAAGCTTGATGTACAAGTCCATAGATGCCTGTAGATGTCAGCACGGGTTAACAGAGTGGTGTAGAAGGCATATCGGATATTTACCTTCATTAGCTGGGGTGTAGAAGATAGGAGCAAGGAAGTCTTGTTACAACTTTATAAAACATTGTTTAGTCCACGGACGGAATACTGTGTGTACTTCTGGTTGCCATGGTAATGGAAGAATGTGACTGAAGTGGAGAGGGTACAGAGGAGATCCACCAGGATGCTCCCTGGCCTGGGATGAAAAGTTCTCGGATATGAGGAGATACTAGATAAGCTGGGTTTGTTTTTCTTGGAGCAGAGGAAGCTGAGGGGCAATCTGATTGAGGTACAATCAATTATAAGGGAGCTAGACACAATATATTGTGAGAATCTCTTTCCCATGGCAGATATGTATAAGACCAGAGGACATTAGGAGAGGAGCAACAGTATTAGAGGAGATATGAGGATGAATTGTTTTCACCCAGAGGGTATTAGAAATGTGAAATGGGTTGCTTGAGAGGATGGTGGAGGCATGAACTCTTGCAACATTTAAGAAGCATCTGGAGGACTTAAAATGCCAGAGATTAGTAGGCTATAGACCAAGTTCAGGTAAATAGGATTATTGTAGTTTGTTGTTTTTGTTCGACATAGACATGGTGGGCTGAAAGACCAGTTTCTACACTATATGGTTCTATAGAGAATAGGAGCAGGAATTGGCTGTTCACCCCATTGAGCCGTCTGTGCCATTCAAAACAATCTAGACCCATCATCCATCTTCATTTTACTTTTGCCCCATACCTTTAGCTGAAGAATTATATCTGACTCCTTCTTGAAAACATCCAATATTTTTCCCTCAACCACTTTCTGGGGCAGAGGATTCCGCAGTCTCACCAGTCTGAGTGAAAAAATTTCTCCTCATCTCAGTCCTAAAATGCCTACCCCGTGCCCACAGACTGATCCCTATTTCTGGACTCCCTGGTGTCAGAAACATCCTGACTTTAACCTGTCTCGGCCTGTTGGAGTTTCACAGGTTTCTATGCAATTCCCCCTCATTCTTCTAAACTTCAGGGACTATAAAATGCTTCGGGATGAACTGAGGAGCTATACAAATGCAAGTTTTCTTCTCCTTGCCTTTCTTGCTAATGATTTTATGACACCGATAGGTGGGAGATTATTTTCAGAGATTTTTTTACCCTCTTCCATATTCATCACCCTCCTGTAGCCATTCCTGTTTGTCAGCAGCGAACGATGTGCAAACCAGTTCCCTACCGTTGAAGCATGATGACAAAGAAACAAACTTTTCACTGAAAGTGTGATTTGAAATTGCAGCCAACACCCTGAAGTATAGGTCATGAAAGAAGCATAACTGATTTTAATGAATGTTTTATTGAACCAGGTAAATGGAAGTGATAGTCTGAGTTTGTACAATGACGGTGGGTTTGGACGTCGCATCTTAGTCTCACGTTTAACTCAAAGAGCAGTGGAAAACCCTTGGCTGGGACTGTAGAGTCCTAAGTAATGTTTCAATCCAAATAGTGAGAACAGCACTGGTCATAACTGTCCAATATAATCAACAGGAATGTAATGTCAATTCAGAGATAATGGGAACTGCAGATGCTGGAGAATCCAAGATAACAAAGTGTGAAGCTGGATGAACACAGCAGGCCAAGCAGCATCTCAGGAGCACAAAAGCTGACGTTTCGGGCCTAGACCCAAAGCATCACACTTTGTTATCTTGTAGTGTCAATTCATCTGTTTTTGTAGCAGTCAATGTGCAGACCCATGACAGTGAAGGATCAGGAATATATTTCCAAGTCAGGATGGTGAGTGGCTTGGAGGAGAACTTGCAGGTGGTGGTGTTCCCATGTATCTGTTGCCCTTGTCCTCCTAGATGGAGGTAGCCACAGGTTTGGAAGGTGCTGTTTAAGGATATTAGGGAATTTCTGCAGTGCATCTTGTAAATGGTACAACACTACTGCTATTGAGTGTCAGAGGTGGACAGAGTGAATGTTTGTGGATTGGGTGCAAATCAAGTGGGCTGCTTTGTTCTGGATGGTATCAGCTTCTTGAGTACTTTAGGGGCTGCATCTATACAGGCAGATGAAAAGTGACACTTGGTACCAAAAAGTAATCAGAGGTAATGGGAACTGCGGATGCTGGAGAATCCGAGATAACAAAGTGTGGAGCTGGATGAACACAGCAGGACAAGCAGCATCTTAGGAGCACAAAAGCTGATGTTTTGAGCCTAGACCCTTCATCAGAAACGTCAGCTTTACTGCTTCTCTGATGCTGCTTGGTTTTGTTGTTTGTTACAAATAAAAAGAGTCTCAGTACAAGTAAACAATTACGAACCATTAGCACATCACTCAACTAGTTAAAACTCTAACATCCTTGTAACTGTACCCTGTATACAGAGAGACCCAGACAGGAGAAAATGTGGGTGTTATGGTCAAAAGGGACTGGGAAGGTACTTCAGTGGTTCATGTACCCAGGCTTTGCTGAGACAATTTGTCAGGACACTGCTCCTTGACCTTCTGTCTCCAGGTTGCAGGAGGAATAGGGTGGCTGGTTTGTACTTGAAATCTCTGACTTACTGGTTATAAAGATAGAGCTTACAGTAACTGATGAGAGGTTCAATAAATGAGCTTTCCTCAGGCTTGACATGCTTTCTACAGCAGGAAAAAAAGTGCACCTCTCTTTCCCTTGTGAAAATCCAATGATTTCTCACTAATTATTCATACCCCAAGCTGTTCTGCGACCTGGGAGCCTGTCACATAGTTCTTTGAAGGCTTTTATCCATGATAACTGGTCATTATATCAGAGACCAATCATTTACTTGTTGTCAGTCAAATCTTCATTTGTTTATACCCCTTGGCTCCAGTGTGCCTTGAATTAGAATTTCCCTGAACTGCTAGAGCTAACTACTGTGTAAACATCGCTAACAGTGATTACCAAGCAACTTGAATTTAAAAGGTACAGCAATCCTTCAGTTATCTTTGACTTTTAGATGTCCATTTCAGTGCATGACCAAAAGTGCTGAAAAATGAAAGGAAATGGTCTTTACACTAATAGTAAGGAAAAAGCAAAGTCACAGAGTCTTACCAGGCTAAAGGGCTGCTCTCTCATTAGACAGAGACACTGCAAGTGGTTTAACCTAAGGGTCACCATGCCATAGGTGAGGGGAAACGTCAAGAAGGGGAGTCTATCATGGTAACCTCAGCTGGTGCAGATATTGAACCCACACTATTGGTATCACTCTGCATTGCAAACTAGCCATCCTGACAACTGAGCGAACCAACCCCTTCTTTATAGAATTCTCCAAACTAAAAGAAGAAACCCCTATTTATTTACAGTGTTTCTTGATTTTAGATGCTTCTGATGATGACTAGCCAGCGACTCCCACTGAAAGGTGTGTCTCTGTGTGTGTGTGTGTGTGTGTGTGTGTGTGTGAGAGAGAGCGAGAGATCACTGATCACTGTCTACATTTACAAATGAGGGAGGGGTGCTCTGGTGAAATGAAGATGCTTTGAAATTGTGCTTCAAAAATGCTAGGGTCTTCAGAGGAGAAAACAAAAAGAGAATAGAACTTTTATTTGACGTAACTTTTCATTGAATTCTTGTGATCTGTTTTATGATAGCATCACAGTTATAAAAAAAATTTAGTTGAATGCTTGACTTTTCTACTAGGTACCAGAATAAGAGGAAGCTAATAGTTTATGATCTGAAGCCGTTTTCCATTTTTAAACTTCCTGAAGCACGCGGCAGCTTTTTTAGAGCAAAATTAATCTGTCAGAGCCTCTGCATATTCTTCTCCTCTTTGGATGGGACTCTCACCGTGTCACATTTACCAGGACACCAGAAGAGCATGCGTGGAGGTATCAGGCCAATGGAACATCAAGAGAATCAAGTGAGTCAGCAAATTGTATCTAAATCATTTCTCTATTGTGCTCTAGTTGTTTCTCCATGCATCCTAAAATGACTGAATCTTGCTGAGTTATGCTTCCAAGATGCCAAATATATGTCAGCCATGGTTCTGAATCAGAAGGTTGACCATTCAAGTCCCACTGCGGAGACCTGAGCTCAGAAACGGGCGGCACAATGGCTGAGTGGTTAGCACTGCTGCCTCAGCGCCAGGGACCCAGGTTCGATACCACCCTTGAGCCACCGTCTGTGTGGAGTTTGCACATTCTCCCTGTGTCTGCGTGGGGGTGCTCCGATTTCCTCCCACAGTCCAAAGATGTGCAGGCTAGGTGGATTGGCCATGCTAAATTGCCCATACTGCTGAAGGATGTGTAGATTAGGTGGGCTCCAGGGGGATAGGTCTGGGTGAAATGCTGTGAGGGTCAGTGTGGACTTGTTAGGCCAAAGGGCCTGTTTCCACACAGTAGGGATTCTATGATGTAAATTGTGACCCTTCAGCCATCACTGAGGGAATACTGCACTGTGGCAGGTGCCCTGTTCCAAATGAAAGTCAATGAAGGCAGAAAAATGCCACTGTTTCACGGAAGAGTTTTCTCTGGTTTCCTGGACTATATTTATCCTTCAACCAGCATAACACGGATGCTTCACCAGAGGCGCACTGACTGTGTTACTGAGCAGGATGACAAAATGTTTGCAACCAAACCCATTGGCTTGGTGAGCAAGTCTACAAATTCATCCACAACCTGAGCTACAAATCTTCTCAAAGCTTTAAACTAAACCAGATTGCCTGGCCATTACGTCATTGTTTGATTGTGGGAACTTAGTGTCTTTGATCCCAAAGTCAATTGTACCTTCAAAAGCACTTCCTGAGGTCAACTAAACCAGCACAAACCAGGTATTGTACCTAAGAATTTCCTTCTAATTGGCACTTCCCAGCTGTCGTGAAATACCTCCATTCAAGATTTGTATACATAGAAACTTAGAAAATAGGGGCAAGAGTAGGCCATTGGGCCCTTCAAGCTTGCTTTGTCATTCAGTATGATCCTGGTTATCATCCAACTCCATAACCTGTTCCTGCTTTCACCCCATCCCCGTTGGTCCCTTTAGCCCTCTGATCTAGTTCTAATTCCTTCTTCAAAACAATTTGGTCTCAATTCCTTTCTACTGCAGAAAATTCCACAGTATCATCACTTTCTAGGTGAAAAAATTTCTGCTCAGCTCAGTCCTAAATAGTCTGCCCTGCATCATAGAGTCATATAGTCATACAGCACAGAAATGGGCCCTTTGGTCCAACCAGTCTGTGCTGAACATAATTACAAACTGAACTAGTCGCACCTGCCTGCTCCTGGCCCATATACCTCCAAACCTCTCCTATTCATGTACTTATCTAAATGTCTTTTAAACATTGTAATTGTGCCCGCATCTACCACTTCCTCAGGAAGTTCATTCCACACATGAACCACCCTCCGAGTAAAAAAATTTGCCTCCTATGTCTTTTTTAAATCTCTCTCCTCTCACCTCAAAAATGTGCGCCCTAATCTTGAAGTGCCCCATTCTAGGGAAAAGAAAACTACCATCAACTCTATCTATACCCCTCATTATTTTATAAACTTTTATTAGGTCTACCAGGCATCCTATATTTTAATCCAAAAAATTTATAAAAGTGATAAACAACAGAGGACCTAGAACTGATCCCTGTGAAACACCACTGGTCACAGGCTTCAAGTCTGAAAAGCAACCTTTTATCATTATTCTCTGTCTCCTGCCGTTAAGCTAATTATATGTCCAATTGGCAAGCTCACCCTGAATCCCATGCAACCTAACTTTACTAATTAGTCTACTATATGGAACCTTGTCAAAGCCTTTACTAAAATCCAAATAAACAACATCTACTGCAGTGTCGTAATCAGTCCTTTTGGTAATTTCCTTAAAAAACTCAATCAAGTTTGATCTTCAGGATGTGACCCCTGGTTCTGGAACTGTCCAGTCATTGGGAGCATCCTTCCTGCATTCATCCTCTCTAGTCCTGTTAGAATAATATAGATTTCTATGACACTCCACTACACCCCTCATTCTTCTAAACTCGAGAGTTAATATATTCAATCCATGAATGTAGACAAATTCTATTCAGTTACGTTTGAAAGGAGAGAGATTTTGTTGTTTTTACACGTGCCGCTTTGCCTGTTTCGGAAGCTCTCTGTGCTTTCTGCCTGTTGATTGAAGTCTGTGAATTAGCAGGACATTTTACTCAGGTGCTTACCAGGTAGCGCAAAGTTTGTTGTGTAAGTTATCCTCACCACCTTGTGTCAAAGTTGAGGTTATCGCCAACAATCAGTTATGTGTAGCACAACTGTGCACCACCTAGTTCCTCGTCAGAAATGTATTTTCGGTGTGAATTGACAGCTTTTGCTTAGTGCATTGTAAGAAATTCATTGTACGCAAGTCTCCCTGAATGAAGTTATTGTGTGACATTGATGTCATTTCTCAATCACCTTCCCTTAAAAAAAAATTGTACAATGAATAACTATTGTGTTCTTTATTTCAGCAACTAATTGAAGACGCAAAACAGATTTGGGAAAAGATGGTGAATCTGGGTGAAACTAAGGAGAATGGTTACTTCATGACTCGTGATGGTGAAGTTACAGTTGTGTGATAGTTGTTGTTCCAATTGAATTGAAGCAGAGTTTCCCATTTCTTACTCCTGGGGATTGTAGCTTGCAAGTGCCTGAAAAGAAACGTCACAGTAGGCAGTCTGGTACTTTTGATTTCGAAGGCACTAAAAAACATATTCTTAGAATATGAACGTTTCTGGCAAGACCAACATCAATTGGTTTTCCTTAATTGCTTCTTGAGCAGGAAATGGTGAAGCAGCTGCAACAGAACAGTTTTCTATGCAGTAGGTCAGGCATCAAGCTTAAGCCACAGTGGTTAAAAATGTCAGATTTCCTTCCCTGAACGACATTGCTGAACCAAATGTATTTTAATGTTGGTATTTTTGGTATGAGATGAACATTCAACTTAAAATTTGTTAATTAAATTTAAATTTCCTTAACTTCAGAGGTTGTATTTGAAAATGAATCTCTGAAACTTTAGAACAGGCCTTTGGATTATTAGCTAGTGTCATTCCCATTACTCCACCATACCAATCCCTTTTCCCTTTTACTAAAGGGCGGCACGGTGGCTCAGTAGTTAGCCCTGCAGCTTCACAGTGCCAGGGACCCAGGTTCACTTCCACCCTCAGGCACCTGTCTGTGTGGAGTTTGCACATTCTCCCTGAATCTGTATGGGTTTCCTCCCACAGTCCAAAGATGTGCTGGTTAGGTGGATCAGCCATGCTAAATTGCACATTGTGTCCGGGGATCTGTAGCCTAGATGGATTAGCCATGGGAAATGCAGGGTTATGCAGATAGGGTAGGGTGGGCTCCTCTTTAGAGAATCAGTGTGGACACGGTGGGTCAAGCAGCCTGATTCCATACTGTAGGAATTCTGTGATTCTAAAATAAGGCAAGTGGCTTACTGAATGATTTTGGTGTTGCTTTTTTAAATTCTTTTTTGAAGCTTAGACCCTTTAAACCATCCATTACGTGTCTGAATTTCCTGCTAAGAGAGCAGTAGATTTGGAAAAATCAGGAAAAGATTATGGAAAAGAACTTAGCAAGAAGCATGTCATTCGGCAATGCAGGGTAACTAATTCTGTCACTGATTTGACGTAAAATATTTTGTCAAGAAATGTGGTTGAGCTGTGTAAGTTTGAAAGGGGACAAAAATACCATCAAAACCTTCTTGGAGGTAATTATTGATGGGTAATAAATGTCAGCCTTAGGATAAATGTGTAAGGGGCATAACCCATGAAAGAAAATCTTGGGAATGAACTTGGAGGGGGTAGTAGTTACTGTCACTCTCCAGATAATGGAGAAACAGCAAATACAAGCCAGTCAAGTTCTTCATACATTCCAGAACATTAGAACCTGTCATCTAGACATTATGCACATGCTTCAAGTGGCAATTTAGTTTTGGTCATTAAATGTTCTTTTGAAATTAGATTAGAGAAAAACAGCAAGGTTAAGCCTATGTGAAATGTGATTAAAGTGGGAGCCAAGCCTAGAGTCGCTTAAGCTTGGAGTTTGGCACCATAGCAATGGTGGCCATCATGTATCATAGCGAAAAATATTCTAATTTTGACAGAACAGCATTTTTTTCTTTGTGTAGTAAAACTGTTCTAGTAACACTGCAGGACTACTTGCAGGCTGTTGGACTTAAGGTTCTTTTTTCCTTTTTTTTTGAAAGGATATCTGAAACTTTGGCAGCTCAGCAAGCCACAGCTGTTACAGTTTGATGTCATCCTTTTAGATGAAGCTGAAGATTGTAGCCCAGGTAGGTTAGTTACATGCTGTTCTTTTCCAACTGGAGAGGACTGTTCAAACATCAAACGTAATTGAAAGACAGACCCAACAAAGTTGAACATGCAGATACTTAACAATTGTGCATCTTGTGTGATATAAAGAATTGTGTGAACTTGGGAGGGAAATTAAGTTCTGCTGCATTTTATTGTGTTTACATGATCTCTCTACACTTTACAATCTGCAAGACTGATGGGAGGGTGGTAGATCTTCTGGTCTAATAAAGCAAAGTACAGTTAGATATTTGTGTGGATTATTGTAGACCCTGAACCATTCTGTTGTTTGGTGAGCTGCATCCTGTTCCTGAGGTTTAAATGTAAGGTCATGTTCACACTAAGGGGAAGTAATGGATCCCTTATCATCCAAAACATTTTATTACGACAGACCACACAAGCCTGAGCTTTGTAGCCTCATTGTCTGTGGTAAGAGACCACAGCCAAAAGCCATTGCAATTGATTTTGGTTAGTCTATCTCTCTTGCCACCCCTCTTTACCTTTTCCCCGTGATTACCCTCCTTTATCCAGTAATCCTGGACATTGTGCTGTCTCAAAAATGTGGCAAGATCCTAGTGAGTGACCCACACCAGCAGACCAGTGAATTTAGGGGTTCTGTGAACAATCTACTTAAAGCCCACCGATCACATCAGTTTCAACTGACACAGGTAAGGCTTCATTTACTTCCAGTTGTCATCCATGATAATTGTTTTCGGGTCACACAAAAATAAAATTACAAAAGGCGCAGATGAACTCCTTTGCAAAAATTTGGAGCTTTTCGTTGTTGTGGCCTTTGGCTGTCCCATATTGAAGTTATATTCCAGAATCAGTCATTCTAACAGGACTATAGAGGGTCAGTGCAGGAAAGACATTCCCCAGTATCTAGGGAATTCAGAATTAGGGGTCAAAGACTGAGGATACAGAGTTGGCCATTTAGGACTGGAGATAGGAAGAAATTTCTTTACTGGTGAGTAGTGAGTCTGTGGAATTATCTGTCACAGAAAGCAGTTGAGGCCACATCATTTAACGTTTTAATGAAGGATTAGAACACAGAACATAGAACTGTACAGCACAGTACAGGCCCTTCAGCCCACGACGTTGTGTCAAATTTTTACCCTAAACCTAAGGTCTATCTAACCTCCACCCCTACCTTATACGATCATCCATATGCCTATCTAATAGCCGTTTAAATGCCCCAATGAGGCCATCTCCACTACCCTCTCTGGCAATGCATTCCACGCCCCTACCACTCTCTGAGTAAAGAACCAATCTCTGACGTCTCCCTTACATCTACCTCCACTCACTTTAAAACTATGCCCCCTTGTAATTGCTACCTCCACCCTAGGAAAATGTCTCTGGTTGTCCAATCTATCTATAACTCTGATCATTTTGTACACGTCTGTCAAGCCACCTCTCATCCTTCATCGTTCTAAAGTGAAAAGGTTTGGCCCTCTCAACCTTTCTTCTTAAGACCTTCCCTCCATTCCAGGCAACATCCTGGTAAATCTCCTCTGCACCTTTTCTGACGCTACCACATCTTGCCTGTAATGAGGTGACCAGAACTGGACACACTGCTCCAGATGTGGTTGAACCAGGGTTTTGTATAGCTGGAGTATAACTTCACAGCTCTTGAACTCACTCCCTCTATTAATGAAAGCTAAGACATCATACCCTCTCTTAACAACTCTATCCATCTGGGTGGCAGCTTTCAGGGAACTGTGGACATGAACCCCAAGATCCCTCTGCTCCTCCACACTGCCAAGAATCTTTCCGTTAACTCTATATTCTGCTTTCAAATTTGTCCTTTCAAAATGAAGCACCTCACACTTTTCGGGGTTAAATTCCATCTGCCACTTCTCAGCCTAGCTGTGCATCCTATCAATGTCCCTTTGTAACCTAGAACAGCCTTCCGCACTATCCACAGCTCGACCCACCTTCATATCGTCCACAAACTTATTAATCCACCCTTCCACTCCTACATCCAAATCATTTACAGAAATCACAAATAGAAGAGGACCCAGAGCCCATCCTTGTGGTACACCACTCGTAATGCGCACCATGTTGTATATTTTCCGTCCACTACCACCCTTTGTCTTCTGAGGTCCAGCCAATTCTGAATCCAATCTGCCACATTTCTCCCTATCCCACGCCTCCTTACCTTCTGCATGAACCTACCGTGGGGAACCTTATTAAATGCCTTACTTAAATCCATGTATATCACATCTGCTGCTCTACCTTCATCCTTGTGTTTGGCACCTTCAACGAATTCAATAAAGTTTGTGAGGCATGATCTATCCCTCACAAATCCATGTTGACTATCACAAATCAAACTGTGCCTATCCAAGTGATCATGAATCCTAACTCTCAGAGCCCTTTCCAATAGCTTGCCCACCACTGAAGTAAGATAGAGTTAGACATAGTTATAGAATCATAGAGATATACAGCACAGAAATAGATCCTTCGGTGCAACTCATTAATGCCAATCCGATATCCTTCATAAATCGATGCTCATTTTCCAGCACTTGGTCCATATCCCTCTAGGGTCTAGGCCTGTAATGTCAGCCTTCCTGCTCCCCTGATGCTGCTTGGCCTATCCAGCTCTGCGCCTTGTTATCCCTCTAAATTTTCCTATTCATATAGCCATCCAGATGCCTTTTAAATGTTGTAATCATACCAGCCTCCACCACCTCCTCTGGCAGCTCATTCCTTTCATGCACCACCCTCTGTGTGAAAAATTGCCCCTGAATGCCATTTAAATCTTTTCCCCCATGTCGTCTAGTTTCAGACTCCCCACCCCAGGGAAAAGACCTTATCTATTTACCCTACCCATGCCCCTCATGATTATTAGGATGAAAGGGATCAAAGTGTATAGGAAGAAAGCAGGAACAAGGGACTGAGTTGGATGATGAGCCATGATCGGCACGGTGGCTCAGTGGTTAGCACTGCAGCCTCACAGCACCAGGGACCCGGGTTCGATTCCAGCCTCGGGCAACTGTCTGTGTGGAGCTTGCACATTCTCCCCATGTCTGCGTGGCTTTCCTCCGGGTGCTCCGGTTTTCTCCCACAGTCCAAAAGTGTGCAGGTTAGGTGGATCAGCCATGCCAAATTGCCCGTGGCGTTCAGGGGTGTGTGGGTTATAGGAGGATGGGTCTGGGTGGGACGCTTCAAGAGGCAGTGTGGACTTGTTGGGCCAAAGGGCCTGTTTCCACACTGTAGGGAATCTAATCTAATCTAATCGGATTGAATGACAGAGTAGGCTTGAAGGGCTGAATGGCCTACTCATGCTGTTTTCTTTTCCCCTATGTTACTGCGCTATTCTAAATGAAACATGAGTCTATTTTTATCTATGCCTGACTTGCTACTTGATATCCACAATATTCAAAGGTATGATGTGACCATTGGTATTTCTTTCTGTCCTTTCAGAGTTTCAGATTTGGACATAAGATTGCTTATGTTGCAGCCACAATATTGGAAGTGTACAAACATGTCAAAGACAAGACCTTGGTTGGTGGAAAACAAGATGGTAATGAGGAAGAACATGTTTTTATTTTTTTGTGTGTGTGTTGAGCTTGAGGGAAGAATGGTCCAGCAGCCAGGATTCGGTGGGTCTCAGGGGGCAGGAAGATTATGAGAACCTAGATTTTATCAAAACTGTTCACCTTTGTTTGTTTTTGTTAGCCGGTTGCTTTAGCGTTGCTACATGCAACCTTCCAGTCACATGACCTGGATAAGGTCAGTGTAAATTCTTTACTCACAATAAGTTTGAAACTGCTTCTGATTTGTATCAACAGCATTTTCATTAATTCCTTGTGATAGGCAATATTGACAATGACACTGGGCCGATGGCTGTTCTGTGCAGAACCAGTGCTGCAGTCTTTGACGAAGCTGTGTGCATTACTATGAGTGAAAAGCCAAGCAAGGTGTACATCATCGGAGTGAGTATCTTGATATTTATTACAGTTCCAGGACTTTAAACTACAGCAGCTGTGAACATGCAAGCATCATTTTTTAAGAAAATGTGTGTTGTTTCATCTGTTTTATGCCATAGCACTCCGAACTCTTTCATTCCTCTCTCTCATAGGGACTTGATAAACTTGGAATGAACATAATTCTGGACATTTGGATGCTTATGATTCAGGAAAAGGAACAAGCAGCCAGTGAGTTAAGCTTTTGACCATGTTAAGCTTTAAGAGGTGTATTTTGTCCTAGTCTTTTTTTAATGAAGAAAGATTAAGATCAAAGGTACTGATGAGTCTGCTTCAAAACCCATAAGGTAAACAGTCTGTGAGGCCAAGGGCATTTTTTTTCTAACAATAGAAGGAGCCTGAATGGGTGGGGTTAAGCTCCCACTGAACCCAGCTTTTTAGTTTTAGTTTTTGAGTAGCAGTTGCTGGGGTCTTGAAGCTGACTGGAACTTGCAGTACATCTCTCCCTGTTACTCTCTCTCTGAGTTCTTTCTTGATGTTTTTCCTCCTGGATTGGAGAATTACCTGTGTGACAATCTATTTCACTGAATTTGCCTTTGCCTGTGTGTTTACATGCTATATATCGAAACAGTTACTGTCTAGTATTAAATATTATTCTGCTAAGTTTTCTGCTAGAGTTGTTATTCCAAGTTCCTCTTTCTTTTGTTGTATTTTAACTGTAGTGAATGAATAGAGTGTGTGGTGCTCCAAATCTGGTAGTTTGAACAATCAAATTGCATCTGGAATGCAATGCCTGGCACTTACCTTCAAAAAAGGAAAAGGTTATGTTTTAGGCTATCTTCTTAATATATTTTGAGGGATTGGATTTGGTCTGGTTCACTACACACCCTGTTATGTTCCTCCTTTGGATGTTCTGCCTCTGCACAGAGCAACACCTTCGTCACATGAATGAATAAAGTAAAGCCTGCTTCTTTCACTATGGAACCCAGAGAAACATCTTTTCAATGTTTAATCAAAACAGAAGAGGTGAGACCGTTGCATCTTACTGTACAAGGACTCAGCCAGACATGGGTGGAGTGGAAATGAAGAACTGAATGCTGTAAATATGAAATGAAAACAGAAACATTGGAGAAACTCCACAGGTCTGGCAGCATCTGAAGTGAGAGAAACAGTTAATGTTTTGAGTCCAGTGATTCTTCATCAAAACTGTTCTGATGAAGAGTCATTGGACTTGAAATGTTCACTCTTGTCTTTCTCTTGCTGCCAGATTGACTGAGTTTTTACAGCATTTCTCAGCTTCATTCTTATTTTTTGGAGTACTGTTTGGATCCTGAATTTTCTACCTGGAACTTTGCTGAATTAACTGCAAACAAAGCTTGCCTGAACAACAGGTAGCCGTGATGAAAGGTTGAGAGTAAAAAGGGAAATTGAGCAGAACTTGTTCTTGTACAAAATGTGTTGAAATTGTGCAAGATTGAGAAGAACATCAAAATAAATGTATAAACATGCCAGAAGCTAAAGTAAAACAGGGAAGGCTCATGACTTTGATGTTACAGAGTCATAAGGTTTTTACAGCACAGCAAGAGGCCTTTAGCCCAAGGTGTCAGTGCTGGTCATCCAATTTCCCAATACTTGGCTGCAACCTTTTATCCTGTGGATTTCAAATGCTCATCTAAATACTTTTTAAAATGTCTTTCGGGTTCTTGCCTTTATCACCCTTTTAGGCAGTGAGTTCCAGATACCTACCAACATCTGGGTGGAAAGGATCTTAGAGTCATACATTCATTGGGATGTACAGAACGAAAACAGACCCTTCAGTCCAACTTGTCCATGCTGACCAGATATCCTAAATTAATCTGGTCCCATTTTCCAGCATTTGGTCCCTATCCCTCTAAACCCTTTGTGTACCCATCCAGATGCCTTTTAAATGTTGTAATTGTACCAGCCTACACCACTTCCTCTGGCAGCTCATTCCGTACATGCATCGCCCTCTGCATGAAAAAGTTACCCCATAAGTCCCTTCTAAATCTTTCCCCTCTCACCTTTAAACTTATGCTGTCTAGATTTGGATTCCCGCACTCCAGGGAAAAGACCTTGTCTTTTTACTCTATCCGTACATCTTTCTCAAATTCCCTCTTAACCTCCTGCCCTTTGCCTTTGAAACAGTGCCCATGATTATTGACTCCTTGAGTAAAGGAGAAAAAAGTTTCTCCTTACTTAGCTTTTCAATGCCCCTTACAACTTTGCGAACCTCAAATAGGACCTCTGCAATCTTCTCTGTTCTAAAGAAAGCTACTCCATCCCATTTCATCTCTCTTTATACCTGAATTGCTTCAGCCCAGGGAACATCCTCTGTGTCTTGAAGAGAACAGCAGTCCCAGTGTGCACCGTAGGGAACGGCAGGTCCCCGGTGTGTATTATTCATTACCCAACAGGAACAGCGTGGATTTTGCAGCTGCTCCTGGGATTGCAGGCTTAGTTAAAGATTTGTTAAAGTTTTTTACCATTATTATAGTCATTATAGTTTACTGATATAAGATTTTTGCCTTTTTTTTATTGACATTCAAAAAACAGTCAATCAAACCAACAAAAAAAAGCACAATTTTCTTTCAAATTGACTTTTGTTTCAAACAATTATTTAAAGGATCGACAGTGAACAGCTAAAAGGCTTCTAAATTATTAATTCTTCAGTTAATAAGTCTGTGGTTCTGGGGGCAGTTTTTAAAATTGCAAAGGTTGTTTTTGAAAAAATAAGCATTTTTTTAAAATAAGGAGTTGTCTTTTCATGATAACAAAGTGTGGAGCTGGATGAGCACAGCCGGCCAAGCAGCATCTCAGGAGCACAAAAGCTACGTTTCAGGCCTAGACCCTTCATCAGAAAAGGGAGAGGGGGGAGGGGGAGTGGGTTCTGAAATAGGAGAGAGGGGGAGGCGGATTGAAGATGGATAGAGGAGAAGATAGGTGGAGAGGAGACAAACAAGTTAAAGGGGTGGAGATGGAGCCTGTAGAGTGAGTATAGTTGTGGAGGGAGGGAGGAGATAGGTCAGTTTGGGGAGGATGGACAGGTCAAGGGGGCAGGATGAGGTTAGCAGATAGGAAATGGAGGTGCTGCTTGAGGTGGGAGGAGGGGATAGGTGAGAGGAAGAACAGTTAGGGAGGCGGGGAACGAGCTGGGCTGGTTTTGGGATGCAGATGGGGGGGTGGGGGGGGTAGATTTTGAAGCTTGTGAAGTCCACATTGATACCATTAGGCTGCAGGGTTCCCAAGAGGAATATGAGTTGCTGTTCCTGCAACCTACTGAAGAGGCCTACACATGGTCAGCTCCAGAGAAGTTTTTCTTCCCATTGAGTTTATTGAAGAGTAATCATTTTTATTCAGTTAATTAGCTCAGTGGTTGATTTTATTTCATTTTTATATGTTTGATATATATGCATTTTTAATTTTTTTTCCATTTTAACATTATTTTCTTCAGGTAATGAAATGTAGCTTATTATTTATATTAGGTGTTGTTGAAACAACCTTCTTTTTACATTAATGTTATTAAGGCCATGTATAAGGTACAGAGTGAGATGGTTAGTAGATTTACAAAAGATATTACTCAGCAGGATCAGTCACATAGATGGGTGATTATCAGGAAAGGTTAGAAAGTAGTTCAGAAGTCTCCAGTCACTGTTCTTGTATCAAATAGTTACTCATTTTTTGGAACAGTTGAAGGGGATGGTCTCTTTGAGGAAAATGGAAGGGGCAGTCAGTTATTGGACACTTGGAATGATTCTTATGTGAGACAACATTTGACAAGTTTTAATAGCATTATTGTTATAGGGGACTTTCCTGAAAAGGGTATAGACAGATGATTCTGTGGCAGTGAGCACAAATTTAAGATGGTTTGTTGCTTTCCTGGTGCTGGGATTGAGAATGTTTCTAAATGTTTCAAGCATATTATTAAAGGTGTGATTGAGACACCAGAAATTCCTGTACACATTAGTGGGGATGACATTCTTAGGGAAAAGATTAAAGCAGTACACAGTGAATTTAAGAGATATATAGAGGATTTAAAAAATTAACCCTTGAAAGTAGTAATTTCTGGTATACTCCTAATGCCAAACTTAAATGAGGGAAAGAACAAAAAGTTAAAGGAGATAACTCAATGGCTGAAGAGCCGATGTATTGTTCAGCAGTACTGGTTTGGAATCTCTTGGAATTCAATTGGAATGTGTTCTGGGATAGAAAAGGCCTGTTCAAAAGGGATGGGTCAAACCTAAACTGCAAAAGAGCCAATATCATAGCAGGGAGATTTGCTCATTCTATTAAGGGAGATTTTACACTGATAGAGAAGGCTCGTGGAGAAATTCTAAGTGGCAGTGTAGATGGAAGGATTGTTGGGGTAGGTTGTGAATGTGAGGACAGCACGTCAGTTAGAAAAGAAAGACAAGAGACAGTCAGAATAACTCTGAAGAACTAAATTGCATTTATTTCAGTGTAAGGGATCTTACAGGTGAGGCTGATGAACTCAGGGCATTTTTGAGACATGGGGTTGGGACATCATGGTTATTACAGAAACTTGGCTGAGAGATGGACAAGACTGGCAGCTCAATGTTCTGGATTTTAACTGCTATAGGAATGATGAAAAAGGAGGTAAGAGAGGAGGAAGGGTGATGTTTTTAATTAAGGAGTACGTTACTGCTGCAACTAGTGAAGATATTTCTGAAGAACCATCCAGTGAAAATATATGGGTAGGAACTACAAATCAGAAAGGAAGTAGCACTTTGATGGATTGTAATTTAGGTCCCCAGTAGTAAGATAGAAATTGAGAAACAAATATGTAGGAAAATCCCAGGTTTATGTCAGCATAATAAGGTTGTAATATGGGAATGTTAATTTTCAGACATTGACTGGGACTGCCATAGTGTTAAAGGTTTGGATGGTGAAGAATTTGTCAAATGTGCTCAAGAAAATTTCCTTTATCAATATGTGGATGCTCATGCTACTCAAGGAGCAAAACTAGACCTTCTTTTGGGCAATAAGGCAGGACAAGTAACTAAAGTAAAAGTGTGGTAACATTTTGGGTCTAGCGATCATAATTCTATTAGTTTCTAAATGGTTATGGAAAAGGATAAGTCTTCCATAAAAGTTAAAGTTTTTAATTAGAGTAAGTCAGATTTTAATGTTATGAGACTAGAACTTACAAAAGTTCGTTGGAGTAGACCGTTCACAGGTAAAAGGACGTCTGAAAAGTAGGAGGCGTTCAAGAGTGTGATGATGAGAGCTCAGAGGCATTTTGTCCCTGTTAGAGTGAAGGTAAGGCTGGAAAGATTAAGGAACAATGGATGAATAAAGATATTGAGGTTCAAGTCAGGAATACAAAAGAATTTTTTTTAGATATAGACAACTTGGTTCAATTTAATCTCTTAATCAATACAGAGTGTAGGAGTATTCTTGAGAGAAATGGGGAAAGCAAAGAAGGGATATGAGATAGCACTGGAAGATAAGGTTAAGGATAAGCCAAAGTGAGTTGACAGATATGTTGAGAGCAAGAAGATAACTGGAGAGAGAGTAGGGCCTCTTAAGGATCAAGGAGATCATCTTTGCGTTAAACCCCAGGAAATGGAAGAGAATACTAAATGAGTTTCTAGTATTGGTTTTTACTGTGGAGAAAGAAATGGAGTCTAGAGAATGCAGAGAAATAAACTTCGATGTTTGAAAAAAGTTCACATTACAGAACAGGAAGTTGGGGAGTCCTTAGAGAATATAAAGGGGGATAAATCTCTGGACCTGATCTAATGTATCCCAGAACATTGTGGAAAGTAAGGGAGGAAATTACAAGACCCCTTGCAGAAAGATTTTCATTATCTATATCTATGGATGAGGTGTCTGATGACTGGAGGGTGGCTAATGTAATGTTTATTTAAGAAAGGCTGTAAGGAGAAACTGGGAATTATAGACCTGTGGATCTGACTTCAGTTGTGGGTAAGTTATTGGATGTGATTACAAAAGATAAGATTTATGGACATTTAGAGAGGCATAAATTGATTGGGAATACAGCATGGTTTTGTGTGAAGAAGATTATGTCTCACAGACTTGATTGAGCTTTTTCAGGAAGTTACCTAAAACATTGATAATAACACAGCAGTAGATGTTGTTTATTTGTATTTTAGACTAATTAGTAAAGTTCGGTCACATGGGATTCAGGGTGAGCTTGCCACTTGGATACATAAATAGCTTAACAGCAGACGACAAACAGTAATGGTGGAGGGTGACTTTTCGGACTGGAGGCCTGTGACCAGCAGTGTGCCACAGGGATCGGTTCTGGTTCCTCTTGTTTGTCATTCACATAAAGGATTTGGATGAGAATATAGAAGCCGAGATTAGTAGGTTTGCAGATGGCACCAAAATTGGTGGCATAGTATACAGTGAAGAAAGCTTTCTAAGGCTACAGAGAGATTTTGATCAAATGGGTCAATGGGCTGAAAAATGGCAGATGGAGTTCGATCTGGATAACTGAGGTATTGCATTTTGGTACAACAAACAAGGTTAAGACTTATACAATTAATGGTAGCGCCTTGAGCAGTGTTGTAGAACAGATGGACCCACCGGTGCAGGTACATAATTCTATGAAGTTTGTGTCACATATAGGCAGGATGGTTAAAAAGGCGTTTGGCATGCTTGCCTTCATTGCTCAGTCCTTTGAGTATGGAAATTAGGAAGTCACACTGAGGTTGTACAGGACATTGGTGAGGCCTCTTTTGGAATACTGTGTCCAGTTCTGGTTGCCCAGTTATAGGAAGGATATTGGTTTCAGAAGAGATTCACTGGGAGGTTGTTGGGTGTGGAAGGTTTGAGTTATAAAGAAGGGCTGGAACTTTATTCAGTGGAGCTTGAGAGGTGACCTAATAAAATTTTATAAAATAATGAGGGCTGTCGATAGAGTTGATGGTTCCCTAGGATGTGGAATTTCAAGATTAGGGTGCACATTTTTAAGGTGAGAGGGGAGAGATTTAAAAAAGACACAAGGCAATTTCTTTACACCGAGGGTGATTCACGTGTGGAATGATCTTCCTGCAGAAGTGGTGGATGCTGGTGCAATCACAATGTTTAAAATACATTTGGATGGACACTGAATAGGAAAGGTTTGGAGGGATGTGGGCCAGGAGCAGAAAGGTAGAAGTAGTTTAGTTTGGGAATTAGGTTTGTCTTGGTTGGACTGAAGGATCTGTTTCCATGGTGTATGACTCTATGACTCTCTTCTGCACTCTGTCTCATGCAATCTCATCCTCCTTATAGGGTGGCAATCAGAACTTCACAGAATACTCTAGTTGTGTCCCGACTTACGTTATACACAGCTCCATTATAACCTCCTTGCTATTTCAATTCATTACCTTGACAATAGTGGCAAATATCCAAAATGACATCTTAACCACCTTATCTACCTGTCCTTCAAGAGTCTGTGGACTTATGCACTTGAGGTCCTTTTGATCCTTTGAGAACTTCTGATGTTCTCGCACAGACAATTGCTTATTTGCATAAAGTGTTGAATTCATCGTTAATGTAGATGTTTGGCTTTCTTTTTTAAAAAAAACTTGTCATTTTTAAGCTGGGTGGATCTTTCACAGTTTTTCTTAATGATGCCACTTCATGATCTAAGCGGAGCTTCTTGTTTTGCACTAACAGAGGATCTGGTAATCCGTGATCCATTCATCAGAATATTTGAACGTAAAGGTGGTTTGCATGGATTGAAAGATTATGCAATTGAAGCTGAAGATGAGGAGTTGGAAGAGAGGATTGCACTGGTGGAGAAGTACAGTCTGGGGCTCCCTACACTGATAGAGAAAATCACCAGCTACTCTGTTGATGACCTGAAATTTGCAGGTAACAAGACTATTTTGTCCTCTTCAACAATCCTTTGTCTTGTTTTTCAGTACCTTTATTATGTTATTTTCATTTTCCTGCTAAATTCCTTTACCTCTGGCTTGAGTGTCGAGCAGATAGAGCTGAGTTCTTGAGCTTTTAAAGCAATTTTGTTCAATTTGTTGTTTGTGTTGTTGAGCATTCACATTGAGGGTCAACGTAAAACCTTTTTATAAGTTGCGTCTTGCTATGAAGAAATTTTGTTGGGAAAACAGTTGACCGGTTATTGACACAGATAATTCCTATCTGCACTGGCACCGGACTTCAAGATTTAGTTCAAGGAAACTGAGAGCCGAGATTTTCATCCATTTGAGAGGAGAGGCTAGATTTTAGTTTGAAGATCTCATCAGAACGATGACACTGCTGAGAGTACAGGACTCCTTTGGTTTTGCGCTGGTATGTCAGCTTTGATTTTAGTCCTGAAGTAGGACTTGAACTTACAACCTTCTAATTCAGAGGAGGGGGCTGCAGATGACTAAAAGTTGGGAGTTGTTGAATCGTCCCGAGACAGATTGGCTTTTAGATTTGAAAGTAATGTTGCTGCATCAAGGAATGTTTCAAAAGATGAATTTAAAGTGGGGGTGGTTTGAGCCGAAATCGCTGAGTGGGAAATGCAGGGGCTTGCATTGCATTTGATCACACCAGCTTCCCAAAGGGCTGATTATGTTACTATTGCCCCAACTGATTTTACTTTTGGTCAATGATTGGAAGAAAAATCTTTAGTGAATGGGGCAGTAAGTATTTGGTCTAGAGACCTCAATTTTAGATATTGTTTCCCTCTTGTCACTTTCTTGGTCTCTTTTTTGTGTGTATGTTTGCGTATGTGGCTGTCTTTTCTTTTTAATTCATTCATATTTTGAATGTAGGTGTTATATGTGTAAAAATGTGAGACAATTCTGAAATAATGCAAAGGTCGTATCACTCACGAAAGTGATATGAGGAAAAACCTTTCCATGAGGCGGTGGTTCAGATCTGGAGTGCACTGCGTGACAGTGTTTTGAGTTGTCAAAAGGGTAGCTGGATGGTTATTTGATAAGAAAGAATGCATGGTGTTATAGAAAGAGGACGCAAAATCAGATGCCCAATTAGAGAGCCCATGGGGCTGAATGGCCTCCTTCTGCATTGTTGTGATCCTGTGATGCACTCTAATTTGTGACTCAGTCATCTGAACTCAGCTGTGGATGCTGGTGCCATTGTTGACTTTAAACCTGAGATGACAGAATTTTGTTAACCACCAGAGTTGAAGTACATGAGGCATAATAGAACAGTTGTGATCTTAGTGAATGTCAGAACAGGCTAAGGGGTTAAATGATGTCCTCCTACATCTGATCACCTTTCCCTCTGAGTTTCTACCTCGAGATCAAAGGGATTATTTCACTTAAGAATTTCTCTTGTCCTTTTCAATCTTTTACAGATGTTATTTTGGGAACTGCATGCAAAGCAAAGGGTTATGAGTTTCACACCGTACAGGTAACCTCTGACCTTGTGAAAGTTCCAGGCTATCGACATGATCACCGTATGCCTTCGGAGTTCAGAATGGGCAAGTCCTTTTCTGAAGATTTTTTAAACCTGTTTTCTCTCCCTTCTGCTGACCTTGTACACTCTGTGCTGAAGGTGCTTCACTGTTTTGTTTATTCGTTCACAGATGTCAGGCTCACTGGCTCAGCCAGCATTTATAACCCATCCTTAATTTCCCAGATGGACATTAAGCATCAACTTGGCAGTGTGGAGGAACAGAGGGATCTTGGTGTACAGATACATAGATCCCTTAAAATACCCACCCAAGTGGACAGGGTTGTTAAGAAAGTATATGGTGTTTTGGCTTTCATTAACAGGGGGATTGAGTTTAAGAGTCGTGAGATCTTGTTGCAGCTCTATAAAACTTTGGTTAGACCGCACTTGGAATACTGCGTCCAGTTCTGGGTCGCCCTATTATAGGAAAGATGTGGATGCTTTGGAGAGGGTTCAGAGGAGGTTTACCAGGATGCTACCTGGACTGGAGGGCTTATCTTATGAAGAGAGGTTGACTGAGCTCGGACTCTTTTCATTGGAGAAAAGGAGGAGGAGAGGGGACCTAATTGAGGTATACAAGATAATGAGAGGCATAGATAGAGTTGATAGCCTGAGACTATTTCCCAGGGCAGAAATGGCTAGCACGAGGGGTCATAGTTTTAAGCTGGTTGGTGGAAAGTATAGAGGGGATGTCAGAGGCGGGTTCTTTACATAGAGAGTTGTCAGAGCATGGAATGTGTTGCCAGCAGCAGTTGTGGAAGCAAGGTCATTGGGGTCATTTAAGAGACTGCTGGACATGCATATGGTCACAGAAATTTGAGGGTGCATACATGAGGATCAATGGTCGGCACAACATTGTGGGCTGAAGGGCCTGTTCTGTGCTGTACTGTTCTATGTTCTATGTTCTAACCACATGCACATCAGACTAAGACGGCAGATTTCTTTCCTAAGCGGTATCAGTGAACCAGATGGGCCTTTTACAACAGTTTTAGGTGGTTACATGATTTCAATTAGGCTGACAATTTTTCAAAAATTCTAAATTTTTACTGAATTCACCATCTGCCATGGTGGGATCTGAACCCCGGTTTCTAGAACATGAGTCTGGATTCATAGCCTCACAACATTTCCACTCCACCACCATTTCTCCAAAATGCAGTCTTTGCACAAGCCTGGTCTGTTCAGGCGAATGGACTGTTCCACCACAAAAGGCATCACATTCCATTCAGTAATGTCTTCCAGTACAGTCCATAGGTGCACACCAAATGAATTGGGGTGGAGGAGAGATGTAGACGTGCGTTGGATGTTGGAGTTGGTGGGTGGAGAGGTAATTGAGATTATCAGGATTAGAAATACTGACTGGCCTTTTGCATCTCTTAATTGATTTATTCATTCTGCCTCACATTGGAGCTGAGAGGCCCCTTTCACCCTAACTGTCTCAGCTCAGCTAGAGTTTAGAGGATTGTCCTTTGAGGAGAGACTGGTTCACCTGGATCTGTATTTACTAAAGTTTATAAGGATGAGAGGGGTCTGATTGAAACGTATGAAGTTCTGGTAGGGCTGGTCAGACTAGGTGCAGGGAGGTTGTGGGGAGTCTACAACCAGGCCGACCGTCTCAGAATACAACGTAGGCCATTGAGGACGGACATAGGGAAATATTTCTTCACTTGAAGAGTAGTGAACCAGTGGAATTCTCTACCACTGAAGGCTGTAGATACTAAGTCCTTGAATATATTCAAGAAAGAGAGAGGGGAAAACCCTTTAGATTTTAAAGGCATCGAGGGGTGTGGGAAGAGAGTGAGAATATGTCATTGAATTAGTACCGGAGTACAGTGAAAAGTTGGGAGAGAAAGCCAGGAATAGCTATGATCCTGAAGAGTGATGGAGCAGCCTCATCAGGCTAAATGACCTACTTCTGCTTTCAGTTTCTGTGCAACTTAGGCCACAATCTGAGCCTGTGCCCTATATGTTCTGGTGTATTGGATGGTGCTGTATGTTCCCACTGAACCATTGGAAGTGTTAGAGATAGCAAGAACTGCAGATTCTGGAGTCAGAGATAACACAGTGTGGAGCTGGAGGAGCACAGCAGGCCAGGCAGCATCAGAGGAGCAGGAAAGCTGATGTAGCAGACCAGGCAGCATCAGACCTGACCTGATGTGTTCCTTCAGCTCCACGCTGTATTTGTGATTGGAAGTGTTAGGTAGTTTAGTTTTGAGGAGATGAGCAATTGTGAACTATATACTGAGTGATTTTCATGTTGATTGAAACCTGACTGTATACTGGGAGTATGTTGTGCTTTGAGAAGTAGCAATGGTTTCAGCTGCTGAGGCAAGGAATCCACAGATACCTGTGAACATCCATATCTTGGTGACAAGCAGTGGCACTCAGCTGATTGGTGATAATGGGAACTGCAGATGCTGGAGAATCCAAGATAATAAAATGTGAGGCTGGATGAACACAGCAGGCCCAACAGCATCTCAGGAGCACAAAAGCTGACGTTTCGGGCCTAGACCCTTCATCAGAGAGGGGGATGGGGTGAGGGTTCTGGAATAAATAGGGAGAGAGGGGGAGGCGGACCGAAGATGGAGAGAAAAGAAGATAGGTGGGGAGGAGAGTATAGGTGGGGAAGTAGGGAGGGGATAGGTCAGTCCAGGGAAGACAGACAGGTCAAGGAGGTGGGATGAGGTTAGTAGGTAGGAGATGGAGGTGCGGCTTGGGGTGGGAGGAAGGGATGGGTGAGAGGAAGAACAGGTTAGGGAGGCAGAGACAGGCTGGACTGGTTTTGGGATGCAGTTGGTGGGGGGGAAGAGCTGGGCTGGTTGTGTGGTGCAGTGGTGGGGGGGACGAACTGGGCTGGTTTAGGGATGCGGTGGGGGTGGGGAGATTTTGAAGCTGGTGAAGTCCACATTGATACCATTGGGCTGCAGGGTTCCCAAGCGGAATATGAGTTGCTGTTCCTGCAGCCTTTGGGTGGCATCATTGTGGCACTGCAGGAGGCCCATGACGGACATGTCATCTAAAGAATGGGAGGGGGAGTGGCAATGGTTTGCGACTGGGAGGTGCAGTTGTTTATTGCGAACCGAGCGGAGGTGTTCTGCAAAACGGTCCCCAAGCCTCCGCTTGGTTTCCCCAATGTAGAGGAAGCCACACCGGGTACAGTGGATGCAGTATACCACATTGGCGGATGTGCAGGTGAACCTCTGCTTAATGTGGAAAGTCATCTTGGGGCCTGGGATAGGGGTGAGGGAGGAGGTGTGGGGGCAAGTGTAGCATTTCCTGCTGTTGCAGGGAAAGGTGCCGGGTGTGGTGGGGTTGGAGGGGAGTGTGGAACGAACAAGGAAGTCACGGAGAGAGTGGTCTCTCTGAAAGCAGACAAGGGTGGGGATGGAAAAGTGTCTTGCTGATTCACTTGGATAGTTCTCCATTATTCTGCCCAGTCTTTCCTTTATTAATTCCTAGCTTACCATCTCATTTTAATATTATCTGGCAAATAACTTCGACTCACCTTTGACCCTGATTCCAGAAACGAAATTGTGCAACTCTACACATTTGGACTATCATTACGTTTTGATATTAAAACAATATTGCATCTTTCCCTTCAGATGTGGTGCCAGATATCGATTGGAACTTGCTTTACGTTGCTGTGACACGGGCAAAAAGGCACCTAGTGACGAGCAAACATTTAGAGTGTCTGCTTTCCTTCGCTGGTGTGAGTACACTTACTGCGTTCCTTTCCTTACTTTGGTCTTTTGCTAAGGTACTGGATATTGTGAGAGGCTTGTGTAGCACTGTGTGGCCCACAACCACCTCTCGTTACTCCACTGTGCAAGCTCCTGCCCTCCTGTGTTACAGCAGCTCCCTAAAGGTGCAGGTTTTTTTTGAGCTATCGGACAGACCTGTGACAAATACTGGATGTGGGTCTCACCATTTATTCCAATCAGTCTGGCCTCTTTTCTATCTAGAGAACCTCACTTGCGTTTACTTTGTGTCTCATTAAATGTTGCAAGTGCTGAAAATGCTACACACGTGTTGAATTGGTTTTGGAAGGACAGTGTCTGTTATTCTGTGGCAAGGCCTTACACACCTTCCAAGCAGCAAAGAGATGATCAGCTTGTTTAATGAATTGAATTGTTTCAGGCACTTCATTAGATCCTTGGTTTTTTCATTCATTTGTGGGATGTGGGTTTTGCTGGCTGGCTAACGTTTAATGCCCATCCCTAGCTGCCCTTGAGAAAGTGATAGTGAGCTGCCTCTTGAACTGCTGTAGTCCATATGATGTAAGGAGAACCACAATGCCCTTAGGGAGAGTCTTCCAGGATTTTGAGCCAGCGACAGCGAAGGAACGGCGATATATTTCCAAGTGAATATTTAGCGAGTGGCTTGGAAGAGAGCTTGCAGGGGGTGGTGTTCCCGTGTACCTGCTTCCCTTGCCCTTCTAGATGGTGTTCCTGTGTACCTTTTCCCTTGCCCTTCTAGGTGGTGCTCCCAAGTACCCGCTGCCCTTGCCCTTCTAGGTGGTGTTCCCGTGTAGCTGCTTCCCTTGCCCTTCTAGGTGGTGTTCCCGAGTACCTGCTTCCCTTGCCCTTCTAGGTGGTGTTCCCGAGTACCCGCTGCCCTTGCCCTTCTAGGTGGTGTTCCCGAATACCTGCTTCCCTTGCCCTTCTAGGTGGTGTTAGAACATAGAACATTACAGCACAGTACAGGCCCTTCGGCCATCGATGTTGTGCTGAGCTGTCATACCGATCTCAAGCCCATCTAACCTACACTATTCCATGTACGTCCATATGCTTATCCAATGACGACTTAAATGTACCTAAAGTTGGCGAATCTACTACCGTTGCAGGCAAAGCATTCCATTCCCTTACTACTCTCTGAGTAAAGAAACTACCTCTGACATCTGTCCTATATCTTTCACCCCTCAATTTAAAGCTATGCCCCCTCGTGCTCGCCGTCACCATCCTAGGAGAAAGGCTCTCCCTATCCACCCTATCTAACCCTCTGATTATTTTATATGTTTCAATTAAGTCACCTCTCAACCTTCTTCTCTCTGATGAAAACAGCCTCAAGTCCCTCAGCCTTTCCTTGTAAGACCTTCCCTCCATACCAGGCAACATCCTAGTAAATCTCCTCTGCACCCTTTCCAAAGCTTCCACATCCTTCTGGTCGGTGACCAGAACTGTACACAATACTCCAAGTGCGGCCGCACCAGAGTTTTGTACAGCTTCACCATAACCTCTTGGTTCCGGAACTCGATTCCTCTATTAATAAAAGCTAAAACGCTGTATGCCTTCTTAACAGCCCTGTCAACCTGGGTGGCAACTTTCAAGGATCTGTGTACATAGACACCGAGATCTCTCTGCTCATCTACACTACTAAGAATCTTACCATTAGCCCTGTACTTTGCCTTCCGGTTATTCCTACCAAAGTGCATCACCTCACACTTGTCTGCATTAAACTCTATTTGCCACCTCTCAGCCCAGCTCTGCAGCTTATCTATGTCTCACTGCAACCTATAGCATCCTTCGTCACTATCCACAACTCCACCGACCTTCGTGTCGTCTGCAAATTTACTAACCCATCCTTCTACGCCCTCATCCAGGTCATTTATAAAAATGACAAACAGCAGTGGACCCAACACCGACCCTTGCGGTACACCACTAGTAACTGGTCTCCAGGATGAATATTTCCCATCAACTACCACCCTCTGTCTTCTTTCAGCAAGCCAATTTCCGATCCAAACTGCTATATCTCCCACAATTCCATTCCTCCGCATTTTGTACAATAGCCTATTGTGGGGAACCTTATCGAACACCTTGCTGAAATCCATATACACCACATCAACCGGTTTACTCTCATCTACCTGTTTGGTCACCTTCTCAAAGAACTCAATAAGGTTTGTGAGGCATGACCTTCCCTTCACAAAACCGTGCTGTCTATCCCTAATCAATTTATTCTTTTCTAGATGATTATAAATCCTATCCCTTATAACCTTTTCCAATACTTTACCAACAACTGAGGTAAGGCTCACTGGTCTATAATTACCAGGGTTGTCTCTACTCCCCTTCTTGAACAGGGGAACCACATTTGCTATCCTCCAGTCATCTGGCACTATTCCTGTAGACAATGACGAGTTAAAGATCAATGCCAAAGGCTCGGCAATCTCCTCCCTGGTTTCCCAGACGATCCGAGGATAAATCCCATCCGGCCCAGGGGACTTATCTATCTTCATCCTCTGAAGGATTTCTAATACCTCTTCCTTGTGAACCTCAATCCCACCTAGTCTAGTAGCCTGTACCTCAGTATTCACCTCGACAACATTGTCGTTTTCTGGAGTGAATACTGTTGAAATATATTCATTTAGCACTTCCCCTATCTCATCTGACTCCAAACACAACTTCCCACTACTATCCTTGATCTTACTTTCGTCATTCTTTTATTCCTTAAATACCTATAGAAAGCCTTAGGATTTACCCTGATCCTATCTGCCAACAACTTCTCATGTCTCCTCCTGGCTCTTCTGAGTTCTCTCTTTAGGTCTTTTCTGGCTACCTCGTAGCCCTCAAGTGCCCTAACTGAGCCTTCACATCTCATCCTAACAAAAGCCTTCTTCTTCCTCTTGACCAGAGATTCCACCTTCTTCGTAAACCATGGCTCCCGCGGTCTACAGCTTCCTCCCTGCCTGACAGGTACATACTTATCTAGGACACACAGGAGCTTTTCCTTGAATAAGCTCCACGTTCCTAATGTGCCCATTCCCTGCAGTTTCCTTCCCCATCCTATGCTCCCTAAATCTTGTCTAATCTCATCGTAATTGCCTTTCGTCCAGCTATAACTCTTGCCCAGTGGTATACACCTATCCCTTTCCATCACTAAAGTAAACATAACAGAATTGTGATCGCTATCACCAAAGTGCTCACCTACTTCCAAATCTAACACCTGGCCAGGCTCATTACCCAGTACCAAATCTAATGTGGCTTCCCCCCTTGTTGGCCTGTCTACATACTGTGTCAGGAACCCCTCTTGCACACACTGGACAAAAACTGACCCATCTATAGTACTCGAACTATAGTGTTCCCAGTCAATATTCGGAAAGTTGAAGTCCCCCATGACAACTACCCTGTGTCTCTCACTCCTATCGCGAATCATCTTTGCTATCCTTTCCTCTACATCTCTGGAACTATTCGGAGGCCAATAGAAAACTCCCAACAGGCTGACCTCTCCTTTCCTGTTTCTAACCTCAGCCCATACTACCTCAGTTGACGAGTCCCCAAACATCCTTTCTGCAACTGTAATACTGTCCTTGACTAACTGCCACACCTCCGCCCCTTTTACCATCTTCTCTGTTCTTACTGAAACATCTAAATCCCGGAACCTGCAACAACCATTCCTGTCCCTGCTCTATCCACGTCTCTGAAATGGCCACAACATCGAAGTCCCAGGTACTAACCCATGCTGCAAGTTCACCCACCTTATTCCGGACGCTCCTGGCATTGAAGTAGACATACTTCAAACCAACTTCTTGCTTGCTGGTGCCATCTTGCTTCCCTGAAACTTTATTTCGGACCACCCTACTCTCAACCTTTTCTATAGTCGAACTACAGTTTTGGTGCCCATCCCCCTGCTGAATTAGTTTAAACCCACCCGAATAGCCTTAGCAAATTTCCCCCCCAGCATATTGGTACCCCTCTGGTTCAGGTGAAGACCATCTTGCTTGTAGAGGTCCCACCTACCCCAAAAAGAGCCCCAATTATCCAAGAATCCAAAACCCTCCCTCCTGCACCATCCCTGTAGCCACGTGTTCAACTCCTCTCTCTCCCTATTCCTCGCCTCACTAGCACATGGCACAGGCAACAAACCAGAGACAACAACTCTGTTCGTCCTAGCTCTCAGCTTCCATCCTAGCTCCCTGAATTTCTGCCTTAAATTCCCATCTCTCTTCCTACCTATGTCGTTGGTGCCAATGTGGACCACGACTTGGGGCTGCTCCCTCTCCTCCTTAAGGATCCCAAAAATACGATCAGAAAACATGTTCCCGAGTACCTGCTGCCCTTGTCCTTCTAGGTGGTGTTCCCGAGTACCCGCTGCCCTTGCCCTTCTCGGTGGTGTTCCCGAGTACCTGCTTCCCTTGCCCTTCTAGATGGAAATGGCTGTGGTTTGAAAGTTGCTGCCTGAGATGCTGGGCACCACTGTGGGAGGCTGACATGGACCATCCCCTTGGCCCTTCTGATTAAAGATTAAATGCTTCAGCTTTACCTTTGCACTAATATGATGAATTCCTCCATCATTAAGGATGGGGATATTCGTGGAGCTTCCTGTTCCAGTGAGCTATTTAATTGTCCACCACCATTTATGACTGGACATGGCAAGACTGTAGAGCTTAGATCTGATCCGTTGGTTGTGGGATCGCTTAGCTCTGGCTATGACTTGCTGCTTATGCTGTTTGGTGTGCAAGTAGTCCTGTTTGGTGATTTCACCAGGTATGCCTGCTGCTGCCCCTGGCATGCCCTCCTGCACTCTCCATTGATCCAGAGTTGATCCCCTTGGCTTGATAGTAATGGTTGAGTGAAGGATATGCCAGGCCAGAGGTTACAGTTTGTGCTGGAGTACAGTTCTGCTGCTGCTGATGGCTCACAGTGCATCTTGGACTCCCAGTCTTGAGTTGCGAGGTGAGTTTGAAGGCTGTCCCATTTAGCACTGTAATAGTGCCACACAACACGTGGAGTTTATTCTCAATGTGAAGGCAGCTGTTTATATTGGCCTAGACCTGTCCATGACAGAGAAAAACCACAAGAATAATTTGTTAGATAATGAAATGTGAGGCTGGATGAACACAGCAGGCCAAGCAGCATCTCAGGAGCACAAAAGCTGACGTTTCGGGCCTAGACCCTTCATCAGAGAGGGGGATGGGGGGAGGGAACTGGAATAAATAGGGAGAGAGGGGGAGGCGGACCGAAGATGGAGAGTAAAGAAGATAGGTGGAGAGAGTGTAGGTGGGGAGGTAGGGAGGGGATAGGTCAGAATAATTTGTTATCCTGTTTTTGCAGTGAGTGCAGAGATGATCGCCATTCATGGGAACTTTCGAAGTCGGAAAAGCTTGAGCATGTTTGATTTACATTTTCTGGGGAAAACAAGTAGGCTTTGAGATAATGTAATCCAGATTTTTGGCATATATTGTTTTTAGCACAAAGGCATTTTCATACTGTTAATGCGATCAGAGATAATGGGAGCTGCAGATGCCGGAGAATCTGAGATAACAAAGTGTGGAGCTGGATGAACACAGCAGGCCAAGCAGCATCTTAGGAGCACAAACATCAGCTTTTGTGCTCCTAAGATGCTACTTGGCCTGCTGTGTTCATCCAGCTCCACACTTTGTTAGGTCTTCATTCTGTTAATGGTTTTGTCATTCAGTCATTTGACATGAAAGAACACAAGAAGTGATGAATAAGCAATACTACCCTTATTCACGGCAGTGATTTGCTCTAAAATTTAGCCTGTGATTTCTGAGGATTTTCCTTAACACTATCTATTCTCTAGTGCTCTCTGCTGCTTCTACAGTTATTGTGTCAACTACTAGGATTCTGAAGCAAATACTACTGTTCCATTTGGCCCTAGGAAATACGTGTTCTGTCTGCTAAAAAAATATTTATAATTGTCTTTAATCCTTTCAATTTTGAGCCCCTATCGTGTAGCCATTCCCCCTCAATCTTCGTGATTAGCAGCTCCCTGTCTCAAATGGTGTTTCCCTTCACTTCACCCAAAGCCTCCTCCACTGTCAAATCTCAAATGTTCGGATGATTAGATGGGACCCAACCTCCCATGTCTATACTGGGGTTGATCATCCAGAACATCAGCACTCGCCCCCGAGTTTGAGAGACAGGAGGAGATCTGTCACTTCTGTGTTCATCTGACTGAGAGATTGCTAGAGTAGGGCTTGAAAAATTACATTTAGCGTGTGTTCTACAGTTGGGCTTGTATGAGGAGACGGTGACACAGTGATAATGTACTGAACCAACAGAGGCTGTGGATGTGAATCTCACTGTGGCAAATAGCGAAATTTGAGTTCAGTTGAACCTCGGATTTAAAAAGCTATCCTAGTGGTATGACCCCATTTGCTGTAAAAACCCATTTTAATTCATTAATATCCTTTAGGCAGGGAAATCAACCATCAATACCTGGTCTGATCTATATGTGACTCAAAACCTGGTTGACTTTTAAATGCAAATGAGCAATACGTGCTGGCCGAGCCAGAGACGTCCCATAACTTAGTAAAAAGAGGAAAAAAAACCTGTCCTGATTTGGCTCAGCTTTGGGAGTATTTTTTGAGACTGAAGTTGCTTCAGTGTCTAGCGTAAGTGCAAGCTGAAGCCAGACCATTCTGACTACGGCCAGCCATGATCATAGAATTCCTACGGTGTGGAAGCAGGCCATCTGACCCACCGAGCCCATACTGGCCGTCCGAAGAACATCCCTACCAGACCCACACCCCTATCCTATCCCTCTAACCCTGCATTTCCCATGGCTAATCTACCTAACCTGTACCATCCCTGGACACTATATAGTAATTTAGCATGGCCAATCCACCCAACCTGCACATCTTTGGGCTGTGGAAGGAAACCGGAGCACCAGGAGGAAACCCACACAGACACGGGGAGAATGTGCAAACTCCATGCAGGCAGTCACCCATCCCACATCCTGGTGTTTTGAGGCAGCAGTGCTAACCACTGAGTCACTGTGCTGCCTAATTATGATGAATGATGCAGCAGCTCAGGGGCTGGATGGTTTTTTCCTGCTTCTGTTTTTGACATTCTTATTGTCCTTGGAAAGTACAGAAATCGCAGTTGTTAAATTGTGCGATATTATACCAGTTTAAGTGTTGTTCACAACATTTATACCTACGGTGATAACACAGTGTGGAGCTGGAGGAACACAGCAGGCCAGGCAGCAAATAGGAGCAGGAAAGCTGATGTTTCGGGTCAGGACCCTTCTTCAGAAGGGTCTTTCTGAAGAAAGGTCCTGACCCGAAACATCAGCTTTCCTGTTCCTCTGGTGCTGCCTGGCCTGCTGTGTTCCTCCAGCTCCACACTATGTCATCACTGACTCCAGCATCGGCAGATCTTACTATCTCTACGTCTGCAGCGAGCTTTGTTGGCATGGTTGTGATGTCCACTTTTGGATTGATACAGGCTGTGGGGAGTGAAGCTCAGCCGGACCTCACTTGTTTTGTGTATTGTCTGCTATTCCTCTGCTGCTTTTAGGAATTGTTTCCTACCTTTTTTAAACCTAGTTAATTTCAACACTTACAGGAGTATTTTCTGAAGACAGAGCTGACTTCTAGTTTGCTCAGAGAGGGGATGCTCCTTCGCTGCCATGCAAAAGGGTGTTCAAATTTCATTGAGAGTGAAACTACATTAACTCTGATAAAAATATCGAATAGACAGGTGAGTGTTTTAAAAGGGGTTTTTTTGAACGGGTGATAAAATGATGGCTTCCTGTTTGTGACCACAGTGGTAATCTCTAGGTAAATTATGCAGAAAGCTTGAGACATAGAAAATAGGAGTAGGCCATTCATCCCTTCGAGCCTGCACAACTGTTGGATGAGCATGGGTAATTATTTAACTCGTTATCCATTTCCCACTTTGTCTGTGTCCCCTTTAATCTCTTTAGCCCTAAGAACTATATCTAACTCCTTGAAAACATTCAGTGTTTTGGGCTCATCAGCTTTCTGTGGCCAAGAATTTCACAGGCTCATCACGGTTCTGGACTCCTCAGTCATCAGGAGCAACCTTCCTGCTTTTAGGATGTTTAGTCCTGTTAGAATTTTACAGGTTTCTATGAGATTCCCCTTATTCTTCTAAACACCTGTGAATGTAGTCCTAACCGATCCAATCTGTCTTCATTCCACTACATCTTTATCCAGAAAGTCTACTCTCAGATAAGGAGACCAAAACTGCACACAGTATTCCACTTTCTTGTTGATGCTGCCTGTCCTATTGGGAGTTCATAGAAGTGCATAGAATCAGTGTGGAAACAGGTAATTTGGCCCAATAAGTCCACACAGACCCTCAGAGCATCCCATCCAGACCCATCCCCCTATAATTGAACTATTCCAAACATCCCTGAACACTACTGGAAATTTAGCATGGCCAACCCACCCTAACCTGCACATCTTTGGACTGTGAGAGGAAACCTACCCAGACACAGGGAGAATGTGCAGACTCCACACAGACAGTCGCCTGAGGGTGGAGTCAAACCCGGGTCCCTGGCACTGTGAGGCAGCAGTGCTAACCATTGAGCCACCATGCCAAGAGAAGCTTTAGAGAGGAGAGAATAAGCTAACCAGAGGTGTTTCTCAACCGTAACAGAAAAAAATCTGGAAAATCTCAGTGGGTTGGGTAGTATCTGCAGGGAGAAACAGTTCTAACGGTTCAGGTTGATGTTTCTGAAGAAAGGCCATTGACCTAAAACATTCTGTCTCTTTCTGTCCGTTAGATGCTGCTTGAACTGCTGAGTGTTCTCCAGCATTTTTAACTTTTGTTTATATTTCACATTTCCAGCCTCTGCAGTATTTTCCTTTTGTGCTTCTCAACTAGTCACTTGAGCCTATCTGTCTGTAGGTTTTACCAGATCCAAAAGAAGACAATCTCCACAATGGTCTGGGCTTTTGCTGTGTCATGGACCTGAGGTGCAGTTTGCTTTCTGAGCAAAATACACACTCTATAAAATTGAACCAGTGAGAGATAGACACAATAACATTTCTGAAAGTGTGTGTGCTCTACCACAGAGTCACATTATTTAGGCTCAGCGAGCCTTTGCATAGAGTGGAAAGAAGCAAGTTTTAAATAATTCCACACCTTTTTTTCAGTGTAGCCAGTTTACAAAAAAACACAACATATCAGCTCCTTGTTGCTCATCCAGGGAGGACTAAGTTACCCAACTGAACAATGGCTTGAAGTTGGCAAGAAAAAGTCCCTGCCCTCTACTCTAACTCTCCAGTTCCTGCCTCTGACTCAGGCCAACTGGATAGCAATGCTGTAGCGGGTTGCAGACCTACCACACTCAGTATCTGCTTCTTGAATCTGTGCCCGTCTCCTGTTACTTGGCATGTGATCTTGCGTTTAGCTTGTTTCCCCCAAGGCATTGGATACCTGTGTGCTGTAGGTTTGAGCCCTTGCTATGGTGCAGGAAATACTGAGAGTTCCATTTGAATAACTTGATGAGAAATTTACTTGGCCACAAAATGAGAGTGTTTGGCTGCCATTGCACCCTGTCGCCAGTGAAGGGTGGCTGGCATCAGCTGCTCGGCTCTTGTGAAACCTGATCCCAGCACCAGCAGAGGCAAGACTTGCTCCCAGTAGGAAGCCCTAGTGACATGTGGTACATGATGCACATCTGTAAACAACAAGCCACGACAGGACGATACAAGACTGGAATGTCAATAACAGAACGGTAGTCATTGTGCACTGTCCGGGTTCACATGTGGAGAATAGACATTTGTCCAAACAAGGATCACAAGTAAGCCACTTCATCCTTTGAACCTACTTCGCCATTCAATAAGATCATGGCTGATATGATTTTAACCTCAAATCTATATTCCTGCATATCCCTGATAATCTTGCATCCCCTTGATCATCACAAATCTATCTACCATTGCCTTAAAAAATGTTTAAAAATTCTGCATCCATTGCCTTTTGAGGAAGGGAATTGCAAAACCTCTTAACCCTCCAAAAGAAGAAAAAAAATGTAATTCTCTTGACTTCTAGCTGTTAAAGGCATTGGTAGCTCCACAATTATCCAACATTCAATTTCTAATCTGCAGTAACTTCATCTTTGCTCAGTGGCTGAAGGGCTTTTGTGATTGAACGCTGTACCTTCAGCAAGCATAATGACATTAACCATGGTTTCCATTGCTAGTCATTATCTAACAGAGGAAACAAAGTGCAGGACCAGCAAGTCCAAAGGAAAGTTGTTCTGTTTTGAAGCTGTTATGACCTTGCCTCTTGAAAAGCATTCCATTTCCTGCTTTTGTTAAGGAGAAGCAAGAAAATGGCAGTGAACAACTATGGATCCTTGCCCTGTCCATACATTCAGGCAGATCCCAAGGCACATGCATCAGCAGTTGCACCAAGGACTAAAAGATTGTTGGCCAGGGTTGTTCTAATCAACGTAAATATAGCTCTTGTAGAAAGATTAATAAAGATGTTTGGAGAGGTGATAGCCGAGTGGCATTACCACTAGACTATTAATCCAGAGACCCTAGTAATGATCTGGGTACCTGTGTTCAAATTCTGCCATGGCAGGAGCGGAATTTGAATTCAATAAGTATATAGAATTAAGGGTCTAACGATGACCATGAAAGCAATGTTGATTGTCAGGAAGAACTTATCTGATTCACTGATATTCTTTCGGGAGGGACCCTGCCATCCTTAGCTCATCTGGCCTACATTTGACCCACAGTAATATGGTTGACACTTAACCGCCCTCTGGGTAATTAAGAATGGGTAATAAATGCTTGCCAGGCCAGAAAACCCACAGCACATGAATAAATAAGAAAGGAAGAAAAGTGTAGTTCCTTTCTTGGAAGATAAGACCATATCCATACAATGTTAACCAGGAGACTGGGTGGCACAGCTGACCTTTGATGCTTGTATTCTGAGTCGGTCGCTACTACATTGCAACATGTCACGGTGATAGTGATTGACACCAGTTTAAGATACAATTCCATAAAGATAAATGTACCTCATTTAAAGGGGTGCCTGGACTCTGCTGTAAAGGCTTGACTTTGCATTTCTATACACTGCCAGCATCACACAATCCAACATGGATCACACAGTCTTATGAATTTGTTTTCTCTTCTGTTGTTTTGTTGCCTCTGAGCAACCTGTGAGCCTTGGTCCAAATGAGCAGCAGTCAGCAAAAAAAATCAAGAAATGGAATCACACTTTATTTCCTGAACAAGCAACATCTCCGTCAAAGGTTCTGCAGTCCAGACGCCTCTTAGGTCATTGTGCAGCTTTGTTTTAACCACATCAAAACCCATTTCACGAAGTTGTGCAATCACAAATTCACTTACTTCACTCGCAAGATTTGCTAACTTGCTACTAGGCATTACAGCATTGCATAATCTGTCACTGCTGTTGGCAGTCTGAAGGAATGCAGTTCTTGTGCTGTTCTGGAATTCGTTCAGCTTGGGATTACTATAATACCACACACCTTCTCATTCCTGACATGTAATGTAGCCATGTATCTGAAGTAGAGGAGGGGTGAGCAAGGAAGGAGCCCACACCTTCAGGAAGGAACAAGAGGAAAGCGACACACATTTAATTAACATGAAAAGATGGTTGGGTGGGGGGAAGGAATAATGTACTTCAATATTGTGGAACTGTATCCAAGAGGGAGCAGAAATTCAAGGCTTTCAGTTTATTGCTGTGTGTTGTTTTGTGAAGATGGCTGTTCAAGAATGTTCACTATATTCTCATTCTATTTCTCTTTGCTCTGTAAAATGGCAGAATCGTGATGAAGATGCTGGAGGCCCTCTTTGCTGTGGATGTGCAAAGCAACGGATTGGCCCATTGACTTATCTCATTGCACCCACCGAGCTGGTCAAATTGATGGGATAGAGCAGGGAGAATGGGGCGGTGACCCCACAAGGTGGCATCCCTGGGTCTCAGTAGGGTGAGAGCATACGATGGATTCCAGAAGTACGTAGTACAGTACAGGCCCTTCGGCCCACAATATGCTGACCTATTGTCCTACAAGTGATTGGAAAGCCCTGTAATTTATTTTGTGTTGGATCGTTGTGAATGATTTTAATCCTGGTGCTGTCAAGTAGACGGTATGTATATGTAAATAAGACAAATCTAGTCAGCCTAACGGGAATGGTCTTCATGTGATATCCAATTTTCCCTTACCGAAAAGTGGAAGACTTTCTACCCTGGATCAGATCAACTTGAATGTAAAGTTTGTCTGTATTGCTTTTGTAATTATAAATGTAAATATCCCTGAAGGAACAAATGAAATGACCATTTACTACCAAAAAAACCTTTGCGTACTTGTATACCTTTTTTTCTAGAGCTGCTATTTGAAGTGTAATTGGCATGTTTGTTCTAGTCCTCCGGCTTCCCACCACCTGTTGTTATTTCGTTAATTTACAGTATTGTTTGTTTGAAAGATCCCTTGCCAGCAATTCAAAGCAGAACAGAAGATCTGTGATGGTATCCAGACCACTTATCCTTCAACCAGCATTCCGAAAATGAATAATCTAGTTGTTAACCTCGGTAGAACCTTACCTGAATTCAGCTAGGTGTCATTTTTGTTGAGTTTCATGGAGGGTTTCTCCATGAGGCCTAGCGAGATTTCTTACACTACTTTCTCAAACTTGCCTCATTAACTACAGGCCGTGCTCCTCTTATATAATGTTAGCTGGATTCTCCCACTTGTCGTAGGAAGTACTTGCTATTGATGGAACATTCCGGGATCTCTGGCACTGGTGTCATCTTTAAGAGCTCATTATGCACCACATAAAGCACTGGCAGTCTGGTGCTGCCCTGCATGGTCTGTGACATTTACCCCACATATAGCAGACCAGGGGAAGTTAGTTCTCTGCTTTGAGAACAGGCTCCCTGTGGACAGGATGATCTATTGGACAACTATCCTTTCCCTCAGGATTGGCAGAGGAGGCCACTCACCAGGTTACCACCCTGATCAGTGCATTCTTAACTGTTTGGAGAAAAGCCCAGCACTGTAGGAAGATTATCAATGATCTTTCTCATTCTGCAAAGATGAGGGCCATCATCATCATCTTTCTATTTCCTGGTACTCACTACATTTTTGTGACTGTGTCCGTCTCGCACCAATGCTCATAGTCAACCACTATCACTAATGCCAGCAACAGCTTCCCCCACCTGCCTGCTGTCTCACCCACCGTATTGTCACTAGTCCTGCATGCCCTCTGAGTTATTTACTTCCTGACTCAGGATATGCTCTTTGTGCTACCTACTTCCTCACCCGGGACATCACTCAGCCCACAATATGACAGAAAGAGCCACGATGGGCATTGGACTGTCTTAACATTCTGCACCAAGGAGAGGATCCAGACCACACAGGGCAGCTGACTGACTAACTGTGCCAAAGCCCCTGGCCTGATATTCAAGGCTGCCCTTGCCAGGACCTCAAGGACAAGCAGAGATACTATGAGCATTGAAGTGAGCAAAGTTTGTAAGCATTGAGAAGCAAGCATGCAACCCTGGTCCAATCCATGAGCTGGGTGCCTGACTCCGCTTGCAGGATTGATATGAAAGATGTAGCACTGTAACTGAATCATAGGAGTACCGTGCTGATGCAGAGAGGCTGGAATTTATCAATGGATATCAACGTCCATGGTTGTAGGGTGCATATAGCCATTGCCCATGGAGTATGCACTGTGATTTGTGCTCTGTCTCCAAAATGGAAGTCTGGAAGAGCAAGCTGAAGTTGCCAGGTACTGGCTCTGTTTTTGGGAATTTTTAACATCCAGTTTCTATCTGGAAAATGGGAGACTGTATATTAATGAGGTAGGATTAAATGATAATGAGCAATTAATTCCTGATAATAAGCCTCTTACTGCTCCAATGTGAATCATTTCTCAGCATCCAAGACTTGGTTGGAGAATGTGACTCTGCGTCATGATGCATCATGCTGGACATCTCTCCTGTTTTCCTAAATTTCTGACCAGACCCCACATTGTTTGGGGTCTGGCAGGATTCTGCCTAATGCTTTTGTCTGAGGGAGTTTGCTGGGCTAGTATTGTTCCTACATTATGATGGTGACTATGTTTCTCAGCTCAACTCTTTGAAGTCGTGCTACTTTGAAGTGCTAAGGGCTGTCCTGATGTTGCGAATGGCTCTATAACATGTGCACGTTTTGTTTTTGTGACGTGTGCCTCTGTGATTTCCTGTTCTTGCGAAGTATTTAATTCTTAGCTGTTTTGAGAAATGAAGAGTTATTCGCCTGCTGAGAGGCAGAGTTTAAACATCAAGGGCAGCTATGTTTTTTACTGATAGCCTTGAGACCTTTTCCTAAAATGGTAATGTGCCCCATGGCAAAGTCAAGTACCCAACTGAACAGGTTTATTGCAGTTTGTATCCGGTTGGAGTTATACAGCACGGAAACAAGCCCTTCGGTTCAACTCATGCATGTTTACCAGAAATCCTAAACTAATCTAGTTCTATTTGCTAGCATTTGGCCTGTATTCCTCTAAAGTCTTCTTATTCATGTACTCATCCAGATGCCACCACCTCCATATATTTATTATTTCTCATTTATTCACAAATCTGATTTAACCTTCGGTTTCCTATTCTTGCAGATCTCTCAATTCATGATCTAAACTTTGAGAAATCAGGAAGGACCTGGACATGACTTGGCCTGAGTCTGAGGAGAGGGTTTTTCAAACAAGGATGGATATTTCCTTTGTCAGGCATTCATGTCTGCCTCAGCTTTGAGCTGGTCTCATATTCCTGACTCATCAGACTCGTTTGATTTTTCCCAACTCCTTTCTTCGTGAACCTCCTAAGATAAAACATTACCTATATGCATAAAACAGATTTTTCCCTTACCAAATATCTTGTCCAACTATGGACCAACACCACATATTTTCACAAGTTGCCCAGGCAGCCACTTATGATAGTGTTCTTTCAACTTAATTTTCTGACTGTCTTTCTCTCTCTTCTATTACTGCTCAGATTCTTGTTTTGCCTGGATTATTTCTCCGCTATGGCGTGTTCTAAATGTGGCTTCAGCCCTGAAAATCGGAATCTAGTTTGTCCTCTGCAAAACCAGCAGCTGGCATTGAGCTGACAGTGATGTGAAGTATGTTATGTTAAACAGAGAAGTTGCCACTTTGTGAATCCCTAGCATCTGCTGTTTCTTCCAATTTGTATCGAGCGTTGGTTTGAAATGACCAGAATAGCTTGTGCCATTGCCTCTGCTGCTTCATTTGAAAGCTGGATGACGTGATGGTGTTTATAAGTTTTTCTCGATTCACACTTACAAAAACTGTCCTAAGTAATATTAAGGTACATTGTCCCATACAATTTCCTCTTGGAACATACAAGGGTAAAGGGGAAATTGCTATAGTCCTACTCTGTCATTAGAGAGAGTGACTTGTGATGGTTTAACCCGAGGGTCACTATGCCTCAGTGAGGGCAAGAGGTTGATAAGGAGAGTCCTTCATGGTAACATCAGCCAGTGCAGGGATTGAACCCATTTTATTGGTGACTCTGCATTGCAAACCAGCCATTCGAGCTAACTGACTCCCATGTGAACGTATAAGTTAGCAGTAAAATGCAATCATGTGGCAATAGTCAGACCACAGCTAGAATAGTGTGAACAACTTTGAGTCCCTTAGGGAAACATATACTGGCATTGGAGGCATTCCCGAGAAGGGTTGCCCTTGGTTATGGAGGATCCGTCAAAGAGGAGGAATTGAGTAGTTTGGGCATGTACTTGGTGGAAGAAGAATGAAAGGTGACCTTATTGAAACATACAAGTTTCTTAGGGGACTTTACATGGTGGATGTGGGAAGGTTGTAGGCAAGTCTAGGACTATGGGGCATGATCCCAGTGTAAGAGGTTGCCCGTTTTAAGTCAGAGATGAGGACTTTCTTCTCTGAGGGATGTGAATCTATGGAATTATTTTCCTTTTTAGAGGGCTGTAGAGGCTGAGTCATTAATTATATTCAAGGTTGTGATAGATTTTTAATCAGTAAAGGAATCAAGGGTTACAGGGAAAAGTTAGGTAAGGGGAGTTAAGAATGATCAGATGTGCTATGATCCCATTGAATGGCAAAGCGGAGTCAATGGGCTGAATGAGAGAAAACACGGTGTAGAGCTGGATGAACACAGCAGGCCAAGCAGCATCAGAGGGGCAGGAAAGCTGATGTTTTGGGCCGAGACCCTTCTTCAGAAATGGGGGAGGAGAAGGGGATTCTGAAATAAATAGGGAGAGAGGGAGAGGCAGATAGAAGATGGACAAAGGAGAAGTTAAGTGGAGAGGAGATAGACAGGTCAAAGAGGTGGGGATGGACCCGGTAAAGGTGAATGTAGGTGGGGAGTTAGGGAGGGGATAGGTCAGTCCAGGGAGGATGGACAGGTCAAGGAGGTAGGATGAGGTTAGTGGGTAGGAGATGAGGATGAGGCTTGAGGTGGGACGAATGGTTAGGGAGGCGGGGAAGAGTTCTGGGATGCAGTCGAGGGAGGGGAGATTTTGAAGCTTGTGAAGTCCACATCAATACCCTTGGGCTGCAGGTCTGAATAGCCTATTTCTGCTTCTACATTCTATGACCTTATGTCAAACAATGCAACATGTCTTGAGTTCTGCTAATTGTTTGATTCATTGGAAACTCCTCAGTTCCACTTTGGCTATCTGATGTAAGGAAAAGCTGCAGTCTTTAGCATACACTCGCTGGCCATTTCCATAGTTTCAAAATTATCAGTGGAGGCTTCTTTTTTCCTTGGCATGATATACTCTACCCCCATTCCACTGTATCTTTTATGTTCTTATCCAATCCTGGCCACCAAAGATAGCTTCCCAAGACTCCTTATCAAACTCTTCCCCAGTGTTGATCATGAAAATCACATACCAATTATTATTTGTAATTTTCATGAATCGTAACTCTTAACTTCTCACATAACACAACCTTTATCAATTGACAGCTGATTCATATATATAAAATGAAGTTCTGATTTCTAAATCCATCATCTGTATTGGCCACCCATTTTCAATTTAAACATATACCCTTAACAATGCAGCGTTCCTACACATTGTTATACCAATATCATCTGCTGTGACTGGCAGCTCGGCTACATGTAAAAAGAGATTTATATCCTCCCTGTTGGGCTCTACCTCTGCTGAGCAAAGTAATTTAGGTGTCACCTCATCTTTACAATGGTCTTTCAATGTCTTCTTTTAAAAAATCTACTTATTAATGGATGTGGGTGCCACTGGAAAACTAGCAATTATAGCCAATTCCTTTGAGAAGGTAGTAATGAACTGCCTTCTGGAACCACTGCAGTGTTCAGCGAAGAGTGGGGAATAAATATGAGGGGCACTGACAATACTGTTTGTGTGTGTGTGTATGTGGGTGGGGGTTGGAGGTGGTTTCCCGGCCTTCTAACCCAGCAACAGTGAAGGAGCAGTGATTATTTTCCAAATCAGGATAGTAAGGGGTTGGGAGAGGAACTTGCAGGTAGAGGTGATCTCATGCATCTGTTGATCCTGTCCTTCTAGCGGCTGGAGGTCTCTGGATTGGAAGCTGCTGTCAAAGGGGCCATGGTGAGTTGCTGCAGTGTATTATAAAGATGATTAACACTGCTACCATTGTGTGTCAGAGCTGGAAGGAGTTGATATTAAGGGTGGTAGTTGTAGAGCAAATCATGTGACTTAGTTTATCTGTGATGGTGTTGAGATTCTTGAATGTTGTTGGCATGTAACCCAAATGGGGAGTTTTCCATCATATGTCTTTCCTGTGCCATGTAGATGATGAACACACACAAGGGGACAGGAGATGAGTTACTCACTAGAGAATTCACACTCTCTGATGTGCTCTTATGGCTGTACATAATGTACTTACACACAGGCAAAATGAAATCCCATATCAGTGCATTTGGTGCAGATAACGTGAGTGCTGGAGACAGTGTCATAGAAACTCTCTTTTTCTATCCATAGAAATACTGAGTTAATGTTTTGGGTCCAATATGTCTCTGCTTAGTTATTCCTGAAGGTGAATCACTGTGGACTCAAAATGTTAACTTTGTTTCTGTCCACAGAAGCTGCCAGACCTACTGAGTTTCTCTGGCCTTTCCTGTTATAATTTCACATCTCCTACATCTGCATTGCTTTCCCTTTATTTGTAGGTTTGGGATTTGAAATGTTAAAAATCAAAGTAAGTTTCATATTCAGTCTGAGCATAATTTTGATCACTGGCACAGGGAGTGGGTGAGACAAATTCAGTTTTTCCTCACCATCATCTAAAAATTCAGATGACAGCATCTACTCTGCATGGGGAAGAATCACATTTCAGCTTAATCTCATTGCAGTGTATCACACAATTAATGTTTTGTACCAAGTTACTGTTATACAAATTGAGTGTTTTGTCTCACTTTGTCTGGAACTATGGAACACCCTTCCTCAAGAGGAGTGACGGATGCGCTAAGGTGAATTTGCTGTAGTAGTTCACTGGAACCAAAAACCTTTATTGCTTGAACTTAACTCTGGGTAGGGCATAACCATCTGCCTATGACCCAAACACAATACAAAAGTTTGGAGAGAAAGTTTGTACAATGGCAGGGTCCAGGAGAGATTGTGAGAGGATGCGGCTATATTTTGTTTGGGGTGAGGGAAAGTTGCTGCAAAAGACTCAGCAATGGAATACTTAGCCAACTAGGATTCCAGAGAACTTGAATAGTCAGTGAGATGATGGATTTCTTGCTAGTGAATGTTCAGTCTGTAGTTTAAAGTCAAAGAAGATCAGGAAATACTGTATGGCAGAAAAATATTGTGGACGTTATTGTAAGAAGACTGTATCAGTTCAGTCATTTCATGTGGAACAGTCTTATTTCATAAAGATTTGCATTTGTCTGTTATCAAAGCATTCACATATTGTGAATTACTTGAGATGCAGAAACAGTGTTAAAAGCCAAACTGTTTAACTGTAACTTTACCAGTCCACGGAACGTGTGGTTAGGATGATGTCCTTTTGAAATGTGTGTTAGTTAATTTTTAGGAAAGAAAATGCAATTGATGTTAACGTTTATGCCTGTTATCTTTCAACATTGTAGTAGACTGGAAATGAAAACTTTCCTTTGCCTTGCAGCGTTACGTTTAATAGAGCTGAGATGGTCATTGGGGATATTGATGAATTCTTTTAGTTCTGCTTCTCTGTCAGCCCAAACGCCCCACAGGACAATACAAGTACAGAAACCAATGTTACTACATCACACAGTGAGTGCATCACCAATAAAGGACAGAATGAGATTGAAAAATTAGCCTCTGCAAATAAAAATAAGGGGACCTTCAGGAAATTTGAAAAGCAGCACTAAAAAAAGTTTATACACTTTTCTGTTGAAAGTCTCCTTCTGTTCCTCCCCACAACCTGATTTAGCTGGATTATTAGGCTCATCGAGGGTGTCATTTGTAGTAAAAAAGAATTATCTTGGAGCCTCTTCACATGTACAATGAAAGACTGTGCCTCAGAAACAATATACAGGAGTGATTCCATGAATGAGAAACTTCAATGATGAGGAGAGACCAAAGAAGTTGGGACTGTTTTTCCTTGGAGAGAAGAAGGCTGAGAGAAAATTTGACTGAGGTTTTCGAAATCATGAGCAGGTTGGATAGAGAGGAAGAAACTGTTCCTGTGTAGAGGTCATAGATTTAAAGTGATGTGCAAAGCAAGGATGTAGTGAGGAAAATCTTGTTCACACATTGAGTGTGGGATTGCAGTAATGTCCAGGGATGTGCAGGCTAGGTGGAGTCGCTATGGCAAATACCTGGTTACAGCGATGGGGTGGGGATCTTGGGTGGTATGTTCTTTGGAGAATCTATGTCGACCTGATGGGCCAAATAGCCTCCTTCTACACTGTATCGATTGTATGATTCACCACCTGGAAATGGGCAAGGCAGGTTGCATTGAGGCATTCAAGTGGGCATTGGATGTAAGGATATGGAGAAAAAATAGAAGATTGGCACTAGGTAATTGAACTAGTGTGGGTATGATGGGCCAAATGGCCTCTTGTGCTGTAACCATTCTATAACAATTATTGCAATGTTCTCTCAGTCAACTTGTTGATGCATCTGTTTTCAAAAGGCCATACCACTTTTCGTGAAGACAAGATTTTAAAAAATTAATTTCTCAGCAAAAAAAACCAATAATTCCTCTGTGGCTGTTGGAAGCTTCTCTAACCCAAATTTGCTTAAATGGGGACATCCACAGTCCCACCAGGCTGTGCTATCTTTTCAGGGCAGAAAAGAGAAAGTATGCTACTTGAAAAGTCAAGTACCCAATGGAACTGGTTTATTCAGATATAAATGTCGTAGGTTCATACATGTACAAATGGCCACCAGAGGATAATATTACAGAGTGATAGGTAAACTTGTAACACAATCATATATCACTTTGTTTGAAACATTTATTATTGCAGTGATTCAGGGCAATGTTGTACCAGAATCCATACTGTTATAAATCTTAACCATGGATGTCATAACATCCTACTATCACTGATGTTCACATGTCCAATCAATTGTTTACCCCATGAAGTGCAGTCCTTATGTTGTTTGACTACATTATATTATACAGAATTAAATGTTTAGACCATAAGACACAGGAGCAAGAGTAGGCCATTTTGCTCCTCAAGCCTGCTGCGCCATTCAAAAGGATTGTGGCTGATTTATCACTCCTCACATCCACATTCCTGTCCTTTCTCCATAACCTTCACAATTCCAATAATAACATACAAATATTGTTCTTGCTGCCAGAAAATGTGGCCATTGATAATGTGTGTCAGCGGGACCCTTAACTACAGGAGACTGTTGGACGTTATCCTGTGCACTCCCTATCCACCAACAGTGTCCACGTGCAAGCCTATAATTGTTGGAAATTGTTTGTATTCCCTCTTCTCAATTGGGAATGAACTCAATGGAATGAACATCCTGCTACCCTGGTGGAGATAGGTCACAGATCACAGACTGGAGTCTAAAGGTCATCTCCAACAGGTTAGTTCCTCACTGGATCAAGTGGAATGCCATTGAAAGAAACAAGATACGTTGTCAATTAGTTCAACCCAGATGAATTATAGGTTGTTCTGTCTTGCTTTTTGACAGACTCTGGAAGTTCCACATTTTGAGTGTAATCAGGAAACTCAAAACTTCATTATTTTCTGTTAACTTCAGTAATTTTTCAATGACTAGATGGGGTACAGGATGGATGTTCTCAATGACTGGAGAGTCCAGACCCAGGGGTCATTTCTGACTCAGATGAAGAGAAATGTCTTCACCGAGGGAATGGTGAAGCTATGGAATTTTCTGCCACAGGAAGCAGTTGAAGGCAAAACACAGAATGTCAGATATGGCTCTAAGAGCTAAAGGGATCAAAGGTATGGGCAGAAAGCAGATACAGAATAATGAGTTGAATGATCAGCTTTGATGATATCGAATGGTACTGTAGACTTGAAGGGCAGAATGGCCTATTATTTTTTTCCTCCCACATGAAGTGGATCTAAGTGGTTCAGAAATGGGCACATAATCAATAGATATAATAAAAGAAAGGAATGGCTCAGTTTAGTGAACAAACATCTCTTGACATGTTCATTCTTTGCTCCATGTTGTACTTGTTTCAACACTTTCTCATGCTACTGGTGGATAACATTTATCCTGTTTAGTGAGTGATAAGGGTCACCTTTCCGTTTCCTGCTGTAAAGGCACAGCTTCATGGGCACTTGTCACTGTTTGTACCTCGATCGGTAACACTGGTGTGGCATCGTGTTCTTGTGATCTTATGATCTGGTGATGTTTGAACTTAGAGCTGAAAATATGTTCTTGGATTCCATTCAAAAACTTACAGCTCAAGCATAAGTGAAACACATATGCTGTGTTTTCCCTCATTGCTAAGAAATAGATACAGCTGGGCAGAGCTTTATTGCATTTAGTCCTCTTATGCACTTCTGTAAAATCGACAGAGGAGACAAAATTTATGGGGTTTTAGATGGCCAGCCAAGTTATGATGGAAAAATGGCACAGGCTTGAGCGGCCAAATGGCCTACACCTGCTCCTTATTATTATGTTTCTGTTTCACCCTCTGTACATTGCATAGAAAAGTTATAAATGGAGGACCAGATTATATTCTTCAGGTTGTAGAGACTGTTGCAGAGGTTTGGTGACGTTTGATGTCATTACCAAATAACTTCTCAAATCGGAAAGATCATAACCGTTTTCATTGGCCTTATGCACTATAAATTAAGTTTGAATTTGAAATTGGAGGTCATAAATTTGAGACCAGTCATATGTTCAGCAGAGCATTCAAGGAAGATTTGGAGAACATGCAAACTCATTGCAAAACAATTTAAGCTCCTGTGTCCAAATTTGAAGAACATCAAGCAAGTCTTCCCAGGTTTAGGACCTAAAAATTCTCTTTAACTTACTTTACCACAACATATGTCTGTGTTGGAGCTTGGTCTGCACAACATGTCTGCTGGGTTTACTGACCCTTCAATACTTAGTTTATTGTAAGTGACTTGCTTTGGAACAGCTCTGAACCTTGCTGCAGTGCCACAGAAGCACAAGCCTGGCCACTTCTAATGTGATGCTTGGAAGCAACTTCGAATGATTTTTCTAATTTTTCCCAAGGTTTCTGGAACCAATCAGCAAAAAGGAGGTCTGGCAGCATCTGTGGGGACAGAAAGTAGAGTCAACATTTCAGGTCCAGTGTGACCCTTCAAAACTTCTGATGAAGGGTCACTGGACTCAAAATATTTAACTCTACTTTTTCTGCCTCAGATGTTTCCATGCCTGCTGAATTTTCCCAGCAATTTCTGTTTTTGTTTCAGATCTCCACCATCTGCAGTTATTTGTTTTATTTTAGCCATTACAAATGCGATTTTGGAAGTCACTGCATTCACTGAGGTTAAAAAGTCTGTTTTGAATCTGCTAACTTGGGTTGTTTCCAATAAATTAAAATAATTCATGTGTAGAAGTCTACATCATGAATTGGACAACCTCTAAGTTTCTTCTGAGGCAATCTACATTACCAAGGCAAGGAAAGCAAATTGCCTGTTTAGTTACAATTAAATAATACAGAGCACCATTTACATGTAAACATACATGCAGCAAGTAATTCCCTGAAGGGAGTCAGATTGAATATGACAAACTAAAGCTGGCTTGTCCAACATACAACCCAGGGACCAGAATCAGGCCTACTGTACCTCTCTCTATGTGGTTCACACACCCTTTGCTCAAAATATGGGTAAGTTGAAAAACTAGATTTGCCAGGAGCGACTCTGCTAATCAGACTCTATTAATCACAGAATCCCTACTGTGCGGAAGCAGGTCATTCAGCCCATCAAGTGAACACTGGCCCTCTGAAGAGCATCCTACCCAAACCCATCATTATTCCCACCTTAGACACTATGGGCAATTTAACATAGCCAAGCCACCTAACTGGCACATCTTTGGACTGTGGGAGGAAACCCATGCAGACACAGGGAGAATGTGCAAACTACACAAGGCTGGAACTGAACCCACATCCCTGGTACTATGAGACAGCAGTGCTGACCGCTGAGCCACCTGAATGAGCTATGTTTGCTGATTGGCCATTTGCTATCTTAAACAAACACAAGCACCCTAAAACAGTGATCAAGATGGCAGAGTAGTCGACAGTTATAGATAAAGTCACCATAGTCTTACTAGATGATAGAGTTAGGGCTGCTCTCTCCAGTGAGTGAGTGAGAGAGAGACCTGGTGGTGGTTTATTCTAAGGGTCACTGTAAATGAGGGGAGAGGTTGAGCAGGAGAGTCTTTTATGGCAACCTCAGTTGGTGCATGAATTGAATCTATGCATTTGGCATTGTTCTGTATTGCCAGCCATCCAGCAGCCCCGCCTCAACCAAAATCTGTCCATAAAACAAGAAGGAAACTCCAGGCCAAAAGGCGACTTGTTTCTGAACCTCGGTGATAATGGGAACTGCAGATGCTGGAGAATCCAAGATAACAAAGTGTGGAGCTGGATGAACACAGCAGGGCAAGCAGCATCTCAGGAGCACAAAAGCTGACGTTTCGGGCCTAGACCCTTCATCAGAGAGGGGGATGGGGTGAGGGTTCTGGAATAAATAGGGAGAGAGGGGGAGGCGGACCGAAGATGGAGAGAAAAGAAGATAGGTGGAGAGAGTGTAGGTGGGGAGGTAGGGAGGGGTTAGGTCAGTCCATGGAAGACGGACAGGTCAAGGAGCCGGGATGAGGTGGTAAGTAGGAAATGGAGGTGCAGCTTGAGGTGGGAGGAAGGGATGGGTGAGAGGAAGAACAGGTTAGGGAGGCAGAGACAGGCTGGACTGGTTTTGGGATGCAGTGGGGGGAGGGGATGAGCTGGGCTGGTTTTGTGATGCATCATCCTCTGACACTTCCACCATCTACAATCCGACCCCACCACCCAAGCTATTTTTCCACCCCCACCCTTGTCTGCCTTCCGGAGAGACCAATCTCTCCGCGACTCCCTTGTCCGCTCCACACACCCCTCCAACCCCACCACACCCGGCACCTTCCCCTGCAACCGCAGGAAGTGCTACACTTGCCTCCACACCTCCTCCCTCACCCCTATCCCAGGCCACAAGATGACCTTCCATATCAAGCAGATGTTCACCTGTACATCTGCCAATGTGGTGTACTGTATCCATTGTACCCGGTGTGGCTTCCTCTACATTGGGGAAACCAAGTGGAGGCTTGGGGACCGCTTTGCAGAACACCTCCGCTCGGTTCGCAACAAACAACTGCACCTCCCAGTCGCGAACCATTTTAACTCCCTCTCCCATTCCTCAGACAACATGTCCATCATGGGCCTCCTGCAGTGCCATAATGATGCCACCCGAAGGTTGCAAGAACAGCAATTCATATTCCGCTTGGGAACCCTGCAGTCCAATGGTATCAATGTGGACTTCACCAGCTTCAAAATCTACCCTTCCCCCACCGCATCCCAAAGCCAGCCCAGTTCATCCCCTCCCCCCACTGCATCACACAACTAGCCCAGCTTGTCCCCTCCCCCCACTGCATCCCAAAACCAACCCAGCCTGTCTCCGCTTCCCTAACCTGTTCTTCCTCTCACCCATCCCTTCCTCCCACCTCAAGCCGCACCTCCATTTCCTACCTCCTAACCTCATTCCACCTCCTTGACCTATCCCCTCCCTACCTCCCCACCTATACTCTCCTCTCCTCCTATCTTCTCTCCATCTTCAGTCCGCCTCCCCCCTCTCCCTATTTATTCCAGAACCCTCTCCCCATCCCCCTCTCTGATGAAGGGTCTAGGCCCGAAACGTCAGCTTTTGTGCTCCTGAGATGCTGCTTGGCCTGCTGTGTTCATCCAGCCCTACACTTTGTTATCTTGTTTCTGTATAATACTGGCAAAGCTAGCTCAGAGTGTGCATTATCAGAGGCAAATGCATGATCAGTTTTAGTAAAACCCAATTTCTTAGTCTTTTGCCCCAGTCGCCACCCTCCATGATGATTAAGACCTGAGGAATAGTTTATCTGCTGTCTCACTCATAAAAGTCACCAGAGTTGGAGTATTTGAGTGAGACGGAGAGGTTGAAAATGCTGAGACTACATCTCCCAGAGCTTCAGAGGCTGAGGTGGGTGGCACAGCAGCTTACTGGTTAGCACTGGTATCTCACAGCACCAGGGACCAGGTTCAACTCCAGCTTCGTGTGACTGTGTCAAATTTCACCTCATAATGGGTTTCCTCCCACAGTCCAAAAATGTGTAGATTAGATGGATTGTCTATGCTAAATTGCCTATAGTGTGCAGGCTAGGTTGGTTATACTTGGGAAATGCAGCGTCACAGAGATGGGGTTGGTGTGGGTCAGATAATCTTTACAAGGTCAGTGTGGACTCAGTGGCTCTTGTAATAAGGTTTAACAAACCAAAAAGGTTCAGCATTCCATTATCATGAATCGAATCAGCTTTATTTCCAATGAAAGCTTTTTTTAAAACCAAGACCAGCCCATATTTACTCATACAGCATTGAAACAAACTTAAGGACCCTCATATTTTGGCAGAAAATTGTTTGAAGCTCCTGCTTTTAATCACTTAGATTCCAATTTATGTCAACTTATTTTATACAGACTTGCTGAATAATAATATACACTGTTCTTACTAATATTATCAATTTTGGCCCAAATGTAAAAACAATGAAAAGAATGCCATGAACATCAACACAGCCCCGCTCATAAATGCAATGAAAGAACCTTTCCTACATCAAAAAAAGGCTACAAAATAAGGTCAGAAAACAAGCTCACTTGATCTACCAAATTAAAAGATCTGATTATGAACAACACCCTTTAAGAGTAGCCACTGGTTTTCCACAGAATGTTCCGTGAAAATTACATTAAAAAAATTTGAAGAAAACATCTGCTTTTAGAAAAATATATATAAAAATACAGATATTCAGAAGTGGCTCAAAGTTTCCTTCTGAGAAGCTTCGTAGAAATATATATATGTATTATATATATCTGCATGAAATAATTAAAGCATTGATCATCTGCTCACCTCTTTGGCACCAATCTGTTGGACAGTCTGTATGTCATTATTGAGCGAGATTAATCATACATCATAAAAATCCAAAATAATTTCTGTCTGCTGGCTTATCCATAAACAAGATGGAGGCTTGTGGAGGAAGCAATAATAAAATCGAAGAGTTGTACAGACCCTATGATCCAACTCATCCCTATTGACCAGATATCCTAAATTAATCGAGTCCCATTTGCCAGCATTTGGCCCAAATGCCTACAAATCCTTCCTCTTCATAGATGCATCCAGATGCCTTTTAAATGTTGTAATTGTACCAGTCTCCATCACTTCGTCTGGCAGCTCATTTTATACAGGTACCACCCTCTGCGTGAAAATTCTGCCCCTTGGGTCTGTTTTATATCTTTCTCCTCTTACATCTCTACCCTCTAGTTTTGGACTCTCCTACCCTGGGGAAAAGACCTTGTTGTTATAGAACATAGAACTTTACAGCACAGTACAGGCCTTTCGGCCCTCGATGTTGTGCTGACCTGTCATTCCGATCTCAAGCCCATCTAACCTACACTATTCCATGTACGTCCATATGCTTATCCAATGTCGACTTAAATGTACCTAAAGTTGGCGAATCTACTACCGTTGCAGGCAAAGCATTCCATTCCCTTACTACTCTCTGAGTGAAGAAACTACCTCTGACATCTGTCCTATATCTTTCACCCCTCAATTTAAAGCTATGCCCCCTCGTGCTCGCTGTCACCATCCTAGGAAAAAGGCTCTCCCTATCCACCCTATCTAACCCTCTGATTATTTTATATGTTTCAATCAAGTCACCTCTCAACCTTCTTCTCTCTGATGAAAACAGCCTCAAGTCCCTCAGCCTTTCCTTGTAAGACCTTCCCTCCATACCAGGCAACATCCTAGTAAATCTCCTCTGCACCCTTTCCAAAGCTTCCACATCCTTCTTATAATGCGGTGACCAGAACTGTACACAATACTCCAAGTGCGGCCGTACCAGAGTTTTGTACAGCTTCACCATAACCTCTTGGTTCCGGAACTCAATCCCTCTATTAATAAAAGCTAAAACACTGTATGCCTTCTTAACAGCCCTGTCAACCTGGTTGGCAACTTTCAAGGATCTGTGTACGTGGACACCGAGATCTCTCTGCTCATCTACACTACCAAGAATCTTACCATTAGCCCTGTACTTTGCCTTCCGGTTACTCCTACCAAAGTACATCACCTCACACTTGTATGCATTTAACTCCATTTGCCACCTCTCAGCCCAGCTCTGCAGCTTATCTATGTCTCTCTGCAACCTATAGCATCCTTCATCACTATCCACGACTCCACCGACCTTAGTGTTGTCTGCAAATTTACTAACCCCACCTTCTACACCCTCATCCAGGTCATTTATAAAAATGACAAACAGCAGTGGACCCAAAACCGACCCTTGCGGTACACCACTAGTAACTGGTCTCCAGGATGAACATTTCCCATCAACTACCACCCTCTGTCTTCTTCCAGCAAGCCAATTTCCGATCCAAACTGCTATATCTCCCATTATGGTCCATGTTGAAGGGGATGGAGTGGATCTTAGTGGTTCGTAACAGGGACGTAATCAACAGAGATAATAAAAGAAAGGAATGGCTCAGTTTACTGAACAAACATCTCTTGACATGTTCATTCTTTGCTCCATGTTGTACTTGTTTCAACACTTTCTCATGCTACTGGTGGATAACATTTATCCTGTTTAGTGAGTGATAAGGGTCACCTTTCCGTTTCCTGCTGTAAAGGCACAGCTTCATGGGCACATGTCACTGTTTGTACCTCGATCGGTAACACTGGTGTGGCATCGTATTCTTGTGATCTTATGCAGCCACTGAATAAAATAGAAAGGACAAAAGGGTTTATCAAAGCTGAATAAAAATATTTTTGACAAACTTTGTCAATCAGAATAATTAACAATTTTTTAAATTTCAAAAATACACTTTATTCATAAAAAAACTCTTTCTCTCTCTGTCTATTACATATGCATTGTCACAAATGCAGTTCATTCCTGTATGTAGCATATCAAGTAAATAAATATAAATCATTTATCAAGCCAGGAAGAGGCTGATTATTATACAGGAGCTTATCCAAGGTGGCTTCAGGTAACCTCTTACGTACTTGGCTCCCTTGACTCAAGGTTACTGTCTGCTTTTCCCTTCTCCCACTCCACAACTAAATGATGTGGATGAAGGGGCAGCACTTCGAAAGCTTGTGATTTCAGGTAAACCTGTTGGACAATAACCTGGTGTCGTGTGATTTTTGATGACTGAATGAGGTTGATCTTTCACTGCTTCCAGCACTTTGACTTGTCACTTTTAAGCAGGCCAGCTTTAGCTCAGTGCTAATACTCATTCCAGCTTTGAGTCAAGGAAATTGTGGATTCAAGTCCTGATACCACTCCCCTGAAGTGTTTAAGGGATAGTGAAATAAGTTCATGAAGGAGAGAGGATCAGAGGGATATGTTGATGGAATGAAATAGAAATCGATTATAAGGTTTTAGCAAAGATTTGTAGCTCGGGTTGTGGGTCAGATTGTTGACTTGTTCACTGAGCTGGCTTGTTTTCTTCCAGACGTTTCGTTACCACGCTTGGTAATATCATCAGTGAGGCCTCCGATGAAGCAATGTTGTTCTCCTCTGCTTGGAATTTATACTGCCCGGTCTGTCATGGTGAGTCGTGTCATTTCCAGTTTGATCTGTATGGGTTTGTATATGGGGCATAATTCTATTTGTTTGTTGATTGCATTATGGGTTGAGAACAATGCCTCCCGGAATTCTCGTGCACATCTATGTTTGGCTTGGGCTACTATAGTTACCTTGTCCCAGTTAAACTGATGGCCTTCATTGTCCAAGTGCACTGTTATTAAGGAGAGCTCGTCGTGCCGTTTTGCCGCTAGCTGATGTTTGTGTATTCTGATGGCTAGTTTCCTTCCTGTCTGTCTGATGTAATGTTTGAGGCAGTCGTTGCATGGTTTTTTGTAAACCACGCTGGTTCTGCGTGTTGTGGGAATGGACAGATCTGTACATCACAGTTGAATGTATGAGCAATGGCACGTTCCAAACCTTGGTACACGGGAAACGTCCACAAACAAAGCACTGTTAAACAGTGTTTAAATGGGCCATCACTCACTGCAGCACTCCAGAATTACATAGGTAAGAGGAAGAGCGTCTATACAAAACCTTCCCTGCAACTTCATCTGCAGGTACCTACTTCATAGACAACAAGAGGGCACAGTATGCCATAACAAACTGCCCATAGTGCCCTACATTAAGAACATATCAGAACTGACAACAAGACTCCTATGACCACTAGGAAACATGGTGGCCCAGAAACCCACAGCCACTCTACGACAAACACTCACAAGGATTAAAGACCCCAATCCCAAACATGCAGAGCCAACGTGGTTTATAAAATACCATACAATGACTGCCACAAACATTACATCAGACAGACAGGAAGGTAATTAGCCATCAAAATACATGAACATCAGCTAGCAGCAAAACGACACAACAAACATGCCTTAATACCAGTACACTCGGGCAATGAAGGCCATCAGTTTAACTGGGACAAGGTAACCATAGTAGCCCAAGCCAAACATAGACACGCACGGGAATTCCTAGAGACATGGTTCTCAACCCATAATGCAATCAACAAACGTATAGAATTGGATCCCATATACAAACCCATACAGATCAAAATCAGAAATGACAAACTCACTGTAACGGACTGGACAGTGTAAACTCCAAGTGGAGTTGAACGACATTGCTTCATTCGAGGCTTCCCTGATGATGTTACTGAGCATGGTGACGAAACCTCTGAACGAAAACAAGCCAGCTGAGTGAGCAAGTCAACAACCTCATTTTAAATTCCAGCATAAACCTATAAAGCTGAATGGCATGTTTCTGTGCTCCAGGCACATTGAAGCTTAAGCATGGTTAGTGTGTTGACAACAGAGCTGATTCCAAGATGAAAAGGGAATTTCATTTACTTGAAGGACTGCCAAAATAAGGGTGAAAATGCAATCAGATGTGGCTTATAATGTAAACTAAAACTCCACTGCAGTGTTTGAAGACTCATGTTTCAGATCTACTTACCATTCAGGGGACGTAAAACCTAAGCCCGTTTGTATTAGCAATTAAATTCTTTTGCTTTTGCACCTCTCCTGTACCTGCTTAAGGGTCATGTTGTTGTTTTTTTGTCTGAGGGAGAGTGAATGGGTTCCGCTTAGCTCGTGGTTCTGACTAAGGACAAATTGGTGGGCAAATGGTTGGAAACAAAGAGTCTCAGCTGTCAGCAACATGTGCTAGAAAATGGTGACCTGTGGGCCAGAATTTCAGAAATCTGCTTCTTTTGGGAGAAAGGTTCCACTTCCAGAATAAATTTGGAATAGTCCTTAGGAATGAAAGCTGAGGGGCATTAGATTGAGGCGTTCAATTGATGAAAAGAATGAACAAGGTGAATAGTCAACGACTCTCCTCTCTAGTGGGGGAATCCAGAACCAAGGGAATGTAGGATCAGGAGAAGGCCATTGACCTTTAGGCAGATCTGCAGCTGAATGCTATGTACTGACCTTTGCCACCTAATCTTTGACACTTTTGGCTAACAAACGTCTTGTCATTCTCAGCGTTACAATTATCAGTCAGCATTTGGGGAAGAGAATGCTAAATTTCTGCTGCCATTTGCGTCTCAAGGTTTTTAAATTTCACTTGGCCTACTTTTGCTCCTGTATCTCATGTTCACTCCTGAAACATCTGTCTCTAATTTTAGGCTAAGGCCCCATAAATTCTAGGGAGGATAAGCCTAGCTTAAATATCTCTCCTATTTCTCCCATTGCTTAACTTTTGGAGCCAAGATTTCGATCAGGTAAAGCTATACTGCCCTCCCTCCAACCTTCACATCGTATTTTTCGGAATTTGTGTTGTCTAGAACTTTTGAGTATTCCAGGAATGGTCTAACCATGGTGTAATCTTAAAATTCTGTCACTTCCTTCAGACATTCAATCCTTCACAACTTTCAAATTTCTCCCATGTTTTCCTATTCTGCATCCCTGTTTTTTTTTAAACTACTCATTTTGATGGTGACACTTTGGCTGCCGTGACATTGCAAATTACTTCACTGTACAGCTTGAACTCTCCAACTCTTTCCTCTTTTCAGAAGATTTTTAAAACTTACCTCTTTGCATAAGGTCCTGAAGCTAATGTTTTGTGGCTTAATGTCTAATTTTTGTTTGGTAATATGTGTGTAAAACAAGTTGAAATGTCTTGCTATGTTAGAGCTATTATGTAAAAAGTACATATGTAAAATGTGTTGTTAAAAGTAAAAACAGAAAAAATGTTTTTAACAAAGGTATATGAGATTCCAGAATTTTCCAGGAGGTCCTGTTTATAGAACTTGATTTTATTTGATTTGTTATTGTCACATGTAATGAGATACACTGAAAAAATATTGTTTCATGTGCTAAACAGACAACTCATATGTTACATAAGTACATCAGGATAATAGAGATATATATTTGGGAAGGATAGACATTATTAAAGGATCATTGGAAAAGGGTTAGGATTGAGAAATAACGATTATTGTTCCTATGGCTAACAAAATATTGCAACAGACTTGATAAATTTCATTGTTTATGGATGGTCTCATACATTTCTCTGTTCCATAGTTTCTATAAACAGGCCTGACAATGTTCTCTTCCTCAGGAATAATATCGAAAATGGAGCTCGGCTATTGAAGAACAAAGACATAGAGCAACAATTCATAAATGGCCACTGAAATCTGGAACACCCATTCCCTGTGAAACGATTCTCGGTGCAGGCTCCACTGGGGTGCTACAGAGTCATATGGCACAGAAACAGACCCTTCAGCATAACTTGTCAATGCTGACCCGCCGACCAAGTTTCCTAAACTGAACTAGTCCCATTTGCCTACATTTGGCCCATATGCCTCTGAATCTTTCCTATCAATGTATCTGTTCAAATGCTTTTTAAATATTGTAATTGTACCTGCCTGTGCCACTTGCTCCAACAGCTCGGTCAGTATACTTACCATCCTCTCTACAAAGAAGTTACCTTTTAGATTCCTTCTAAATCCATCCACTCTCACCTTAAACCTATGGCCTCTACTTTTGGAATCCTCTGGCCTGGGGAAAAGACCTTGGCTATTCCCCATATCTATTACCCTCATGATTTTTTAAATCTCTATAAGGTAACCCCTCAGCCACACAGAGTTATTGAGTCACAGAGATGCACAGCACAGACACAGACCCTTCAGTCCAGTTCATCCATGCCAGCAGATAGCCTATATATATCTAATTCAGCATTTGGTTCATACCCCTCTAAGTGCTTCCTATTCGTATACTTGTCTACATGCCTTTTAAATGTAATTTTACCAGCCTCCACCATTTCCTCTGGCAGCTTATTCCATACACACACCACCCTCTGTGTGAAATCGTTGCCCCTCAGGTGCCTTTTATGTCACTCCCCTCTCACTTTAAACCTTGCCCTTTAGTTTTGGACACCCCCACCCCAGGAAACAGACCTTACCTACTTACCCTATCCATGTCCCTCATGATTTTATGAACCTCCATAAGGTCATCCCTCAGAGACTAATGCTCCAGGGATCACAGCCTCAGTCTATTCAGCCTCACCTTATCGCTCAAACCTGCCAACCCTTGCGGCATCCTCATAAATCATTTCTAAACCTTTCCGAGTTTTGCAATTTCCTTCCTATAGCAGGGAGACCAAAATTACATGCAATGCTCCAAAAATAGCCAAACCAATAACCTGCACAACTGCGACATGACCTCACAACTCCCATACTCAATGCACTGACTAGTAAAGGCAAGTGTACCAAACACCTTCTTCACCATCCTATCTACCTGCGAATCCACTTTCAAGGAACTATGAACCTGCAGTGCAAGCTCTCTTTGCTCAGCAACACTCCCCAGGACCTCACCATTAAATGTATAAGTCCTGCCTGATTTACCTTCAACGTTCCACTGAAGGAAGTCTCAGCCAATTTAGCCCCCTCCTTATAACTCAAACTCTCCAGTCCTGGCAAAATCTTTGTAAATTTTTTTCGCACAGTTTAATAATGTCCTTTCCAGACTGTGATAGTTAAATCTTTGTTAGGTACAGTTAGCAACAGACTGAGGAGTAAAAATGGATGAATGGAGTTTTTGTAGAATTTCATAGAACTCACAGCATGCATCAGGCTATTCAGCAAATGGTACTGGGACACAGATCAGACATGATTTAAATGAATGGACTAGGAAGTTCAAGGAACTAAGTCATTTACCCCTAGTCTGAGATAGATGGATTTGTAATAAAATGACTGGGGAAATTGGAAATCTGAAGCAAAACCGAAATTGCTGAAGAAGCTCAGCAGGACTGGCAGCATCTCTGGAGGGAAAGCAGAGTTAATGCTTTGAGTCTAATAGCCCTTCAGCTCTGGACTCAAAACATTAACTGTTTCCTCTCCAGACAGATTTCTGCTTTATAAACACTCACAAGGCACTGTGGAGCAGAAGTGTGCATTTATGTTATTGGGAGTCAGTGGGAATCATAGGAACACTACAGTGTGGAATCAGGCCATTCAACCCATCAAATCACACTGATCCTCTGAAGAGCATTCCACCCAAACCCACCCTGTCCCTGTAGCTTTGCAATTCCCATTGCTAACCCACCTAGCTTGCACGTCCTTGGACACTATGGGCAATTTAGCATAGCCAATTCACAGAACATCTTTAGACTGTGGGAGGGAACTGGAGCACCTAGAGGATGCCCCCGCAGATACAGGGAGAATGTGCAAACTCCACACAGACAGTCATCCAAGAGTGAAATTGAACCCAGGTTCCTGGAGCTGTGAGGCAGCAGTGCTAACTACTGAGCCACTGATCAGTGACAATCTTAGTGAATGGCAGAATATGCCATTCCTGCTTCTAATTCTTAAGTTTATCAATGAAATTGAGGTACAGGTCAGTTATGTTTTCAACGAATAACAGAGTAGATTTGCACAGTCTTATTTTGGTGCTACTTTCAATTGAGACTTAAGTGAATGAGATATTGCATCATCCCGATGGCCACTAGATGAGTGCACAAAATGTTTCCGAACTTGAATAAAAGCAAAAATGTTAACTGTTTCTCTCTCCACATTTGCTGAATTTCTCCAGCGATTTCCAGTTTTGCTTTAGGTTATTCGGTTTGAAGCTGATCAACACCAAAGGGTTAAAAATATTTCAGTGTGCCGTTTCTTGACTCATATTTGGATTAAATCTGTACTACTCCAAGGAAGTCAAGGAAGGTTCAGTGTTGGAGCTTGTTACTGCGGTACTGTAATATATTATCACTATTAGAGAATTTGGATTCTAAGGTAGAGGCCGTCATGGAGGTTTTGGCTTTCAGTTCTGTGAAGAGGACAGTCATCATTTCAGCTGAGAAGAAAACATTCAAATCAACAGAAAGTCAGTTTATTTGTGGCAATTTCCAAGCGACCAGAGCTGGGAACAGGTCAGTCCCCAAGCGATCTGAGCTGGGAAAAAGTATCCAGGGTGCAAAAAACTTTGATGTTTGTTTTAAAGTATATTGACTGCCACGTGAGAATGCATTCAGCGACAGTCCACCATGGTAAGCAAATTGCAAGAAAACAAATCTTTAAGCTACAAGCCAAGTGTTACTCTGGGACCTGACTTGTTCAGTGCCACAACAGCTGGGATTGGAACAACATTGATTCTGAGGCATGCTCTGTTACTAAACAAATGGCAATTCAACAAAGCATATTTTTATACTTACATCTTCTTTTTGTAAGCAAATATCCAAAGTAAGAATAATGTACACACTGCACTGATAAACAGGATGCTTGCACTGGTACCTTTGGTCGAGAGAATGAAAGACAATATTGTTAGATAAATGGTATTGAACATAAAATTACATTAAGAATTCACATCCCGTGGGAAGTAGTCATGGACGAGGGTTAATTTTGTCATGAATTGTGTTCTTGGAGAAAAATAAAATGCCCTGAATGCAAAAGGATGTTGCATGGGAGACTCAAAATGAGGTTTCTCTCTCATTAGGTTCTCCTGAGAATTTCTTGATTTCTTTTGAGGAGAATGGAAGCAAGGCTAATGAGGCCTCATATTCTTGCTTGGGCCACCTCTTTTTCTGGCAGCAGTGCAATGTTTGAACGATTACAGTGCAACTAACTGCCGTCTATTTGGAGGGTAAGACTGGCGTAAACTGCTATGTCTTTATTTGGAGCAAGGGATTGGTTCAGATGGTGTTCTGAAGGTTTGCCAGGCTGATTCTGGGGATGGTGGGACTGATGCATGAGGAGAGATTGATTAGATTGGGATTGTTTTCGCTAGAGTTCAGATAAATGAGGGGGGATCTCATAGAGACATATAAAATTCTAACAGGACTAGACAGGGTAGATGCAGGGAAAATGTTCCCGATGGTGGGTGTATTCAGAACCAGGGGTCACAGTCATAGGACATAGATGAGGAGACATTTCTTCACTCAAAGAGTGGTGAGTCTATGGAATTCACTACCACAGGAAGTAGTTGATGCCAAAACATTGCATGTTTTCAAGAGGTGACTAGATAGGGGCGGCACGGTGGCTCAGTGGTCAGCACTGCAGCCTCACAGCACCAGGGACCCAGGTTCGATTCCCACCTTGGGCGACTGTCTGTGTGGAGTTTGCACATTCTCCCCATGTCTGCGTGGGTTTCCTCCGGGTGCTCCGGTTTCCTTCCACAGTCCAAAGATGTGCAGGTGAGGTGGATTGGCCATGCTAAATTGCCCGTAGTGTTCAGGGATGTGTGGGTTAAAGGGGGATGGGTCTGGGTGGGATGCTTCAAGGGGCAGTGTGGACTTGTTGGGCCGAAGGGCTTGTTTCCACACTGTAGGGAATCTAATCATATAGCACTTGGAGTGAATGAGATCAAAGGTTATGGGGAGAAAACAGGATTAGGCTATTGAGTTGGACGATCAGCCATGATTGTGATGAATGGCAGAGCAGGCTTGAAGGGCTGAATGGCCTCCTCCTGCTCCTATCTTCTTTGTTTCCATGCTGTTCAGTGCAAGATCCTCCTTAAATGTGACCCTGTGCTAGGGCCAGCTGTTTATCTAGGCCACTTAACAACTCCAAATAACATCATGTCCAAATGGTTGGACTCCAGGGAATTGCAGGCACAGCACATTCTACTTGCAGAACACAGGCACAGACCTTATGGAAGGATTGATCTTTTGGCAGATTGTTCAGCATTGGAGAAGACAGAATCACAGATTTGTCACACAACCAAAGCAAGCTATTCAACCCATCTTTTTGTCTGCACCAGCTCTCCAAGACGAGCAATTCACTCAGTATCATCCTGCTGCCTTTTCAGTTAAGTCTAATTCCCTTTTGAAAGCTTCAATTAAACCTGCCTCCACCACACTCTCCAGCAGTGATTTTTGAGAAACTAATTGCTTGCTGCAAGATGTAAGTTTCTCCTTGTGCCGCTTTTGCTAATGACTTTAAACCTGTGTCTTCTTTTCTTCAATTCTTTCATGAGTGGGAACAGTTTCTCCAAATCTACTCCGTCCAGACCCCTCATGACTTTGAATATCTCTGTCAAATCTCCTCTAAGCATTCCCTTCAAGGAAAATTGTCCTAACATCTCCCGCCTAGCTTCATTATTGAAATTCCTCACCCATGGAACCATTCCCCCGAATTTTATTTGCTCTATGACAGGGGTAGCTGCAATTTTTTTAAGACTAAAATCTGTGCTTACTGAGGTCTCTTCCCTTTCAGGACACAGATCAGATTTGACAATGTGATCAAAATAGCCTTACCATGAAATAAGTTTGAAACGAGGTAATTAGACCACAGTTAAATACCTGTGTGCAGTTTCAGGTGCTGAATTATAAGAGAGGGAATGAAAGCACAGAGACCATACAGCAATAGGTAAGCAGGGAGCAGAAACTGCAGCTATTATGATCATGGACAAATAAAGAAAGCTCTAAAGTTCGTGTCATTAAAAAGCCGTTCTGCCCATCCAGCCGGTGCCATTTGTGGCTCATGTATTATTACTCAATTATGGGGCCTGTTACCTACTATTGATGCTACATCAGAGGAAGACCTAGAATCAGAGAGTCAAACAGCACAGAAATAACCCATTCGTGCCAACTAGGTTTCCAAACTGAACAAGCCCCATCTGCCTATGTTTGGCCCATAGCTCTCTAAACCTTTCCTATTCATGTGCCTGTCCGAATGTCTTTTAAATGCTGTAATTGTACTCACCTCTATCACTTCTTCTAGCAGCTCATTCTACGTATGAACCACCCTCTGTGTGAAAAAGTTGCCCCTCAGGTCCCTTTTAAATCTTTCCCCTCTCACCTTAAACCTATGCTGTCTAAGTCCCCTACCCTAAGGAAAAGATCTTTACTAATCCCCTTATCTATGCTTCTCGTGATTTTATAAATCTCTATAAGGTCACCCTCAGCCCCTTCCAGGAAAAGAAAGCCCCAGACTCTACTTATAACTCAAACCCTCCAACGCTGGTCTCATCCTTGTAAAGCTTTTCTCAACCTGCTTCGATTTAGTAACATCTTTCCTATAGCACGATGACCAGAACTGTACGCAGTACTCCAAAAGTGGCCTCACCAATGTCCTGTACAGCTGCAACATGACATTGAATTCAATGCTCTGACCGATGAGCTACAAACAAACGCAACAGCAACTCAAGCAGGGAATGAGTTTGAACCAGCTAGCGCCTGGTTGGCTTCTTCGGTTTGGGTGTCAGTAACCAGAGAATACTGATTTAAGAATCAGAGTCCACATGAAAAGGAGCTTTACTTCAGGCAGCATGTTGTTCTGATATGGAATGCATTTTAGAAAAGGGGAATAGGTTCAGTAGCAACCTTCATTCAGGGAGTTATGTAAATAGTCTGTTTACAAAAGAAACTGTTGTCAGGGTATGGGGAAAGAGAGGGGAGAGACAAGAAAATGGACAGCTCTTCCAAAGGAACAATGGGCAGAATGGTTTCCTTCCACAATTTGCCCTGCAGAATAGACTTCTGGCATTTCCCTTTATCTTGAAGGAAATAAAATGCCTCCAGTTCATTGAGTACGAGGTAATGCCCCCAGTTGTTTCAACTTCCACTTGCATTCCTCAAAAAGTATGCTGTCATTACTTGCCCCTTACCGACAATTAGTCCAATGTTTCTGTCAGCAGTTGCTGTTTGATTGAATTCTGTGAAAAAGAATAATAAAACAGAACCGCATTTATCACAATACTGATAATCTACATTGATATTAGCATGACATAGAGGACAAATAGAACAAGCTGGTGATCCAAAGGGATGTTCAGATAATGACAGAAAACCTGGCGCAGTGATTCAGTTTATCACACATACAGACTTTGCCTCATTTCGCACTGAGATATGAAAGTCAAGACTATTGTATATAAGGTTTCTCAATCCTTCCATTTTCAGGTGTGCTAGGTGTAAGGAAACTCAGAAAATGTCCTCAATTCCCCTGGGTTTGGTGAGAGGGCATACAAGACAGCTACAGTTTCTTCCCTTTGACTAGCTATTCAGTGACTCAGAGTTGGCGGCTGTGCACTGTCAGTTGAGACTTGGCTCTAGCGAAGGCCATGCAGGAGTAGTCTGGCAAATTTCACTGGCTTAAGATTACGAATTAAAATCAAATGCTTAGCAAAATATCAGTGTCTGTAGCATTCTACACCAAAATCGCTCTATACCTTCGACAGCAAACGGTGGAGAAAGGAGTTTGAAGGGAGAAAGCAAGCACATTTGCAACAGAATCAAAGGAAGGGTCTTAATTTCACGAGGTACCCATCATTGCTTCCATCTGAGAACAAAGATAAACTCCTTGCTGTATATATGTAACAAAAATTGCTTTCTACATTATCTCTTATGCACTGGTTGATTCTTAGTGTACAAGATAGGATCTATCACCTGGTTGTCTCAGATTCCCACACCCATGGGAATAAGCACATTTATTTAAATGTAGGGATTAGCAATGGCAGTGGACCATTCGGCTCCTCAAGCGAGTACCACTATTTGATAAATCTGCAGCCTCAACTTGATTTTCCTGTCTCCCTCACTATAACCTTGGAATTCCTGGTCAATCAAGTATCCATCTAATCAACGACCAGAGCTCCACTGCTCCCTGATGAAGAGAATTTTACTGACTAACAAGAGAAAAAAAATGTCTCATCATCTCCATCCTAATTTTTAAAAATTCACTCACAGATGAGGGCATTGCTGGCTAGGCTGGCATTTATTGGGCAATTAAAAGTCAACTACATCACTATCGGTCTGGAGTTACATGTAGACCAGACCAGGTGAGGATGGCAGTTTCTTTCCTAAAACGCATTAGTGAACCAGACGGGCTTTTCCTGAGAATTAATAATAGTTTTGTGGTTATCACTGGGGTCTTATTTCCAGATTTTTATTTAATTTAAATTTCACCATCTGCCATTGGCAGGATTTGAAACCAGATCTCCATTACCTTATCTGGGTCTCTGGCTTAACAGTACAGTGATAATATCACTAGGCCATCACCTCCTCAGGTGACCCCTTATTTTTAAATTGTGTCCCTCCTTGTTTTGGTCTCTCCCAGAAGGGGAAATAACCTGTCAGCATCCACTCTGTCAAATCTCCTCAGGATCCTGTGTGTTTTGATAAGAATTCCTTGCCTTCTTCTAACTCCAATGGACACACAATGCAAACATGAACTGTTCTCAGCCACTGACTTCCCCGGTCGAATATCAGTCTGGTGCATTTTTCAGAGTTGGCATATTTCTCTGAAAGCTCGCCTGCAAATCTGCCCTCATCACACCACCATTGCCAGGCCTAACTTCGGTTACTCATGCCCCAAGCTCTAAATCTCCTGAAACTTTCTGCCTCCTTCAGAAGACCCACCAGTTTGTTGTCATTCTCCACCTTCAGCCTACTGCTCATGCATCCAATACTCCACCTCCCAGGAAGTAAGAATTGATCTATGTTGGACCTAAACAGGGACAGAGATGACCAATTTTTGCAGGCCCAAGGACGTTCAATTAGTCCCCTGTAAGTGTCAGAGTTAGAGTTAGCTCAGCAGAATTATCATCCAGGCAGTCAAGTTATTAGATCTGGTTTTGAATTTTACACTAGTTACATCATGATTTTCCTGCATTTAATGCAATTTGCCTGAATTTCCAGTCAGGTAACTTACTCAGATCTGCTGCAATTTTGATTTAGGGCCAGGGCTTGGCGTACCTCCCAGTTCAGACAGGTCTTACCCTGCTTGCTTGAAAACAGCCGCGACTGAATTTCTACCCACAAATCTCTTTTCACCCTCCTTAGCTTCGGGAGGGAGGGAATCCTGCAACAGGGTACTTAAGGATTGAGCGGAAGAATGACAGAGATTGGGCAAACCCCAGGGAAAGGTAGAAAAGGCCCAGCCTCTGCCTGGCAACAATCTTTTTCGAATTACCGTTGGAGGCAGACGGAGAAATCTGAGACACGAAGTGTGGTCAGGATCCGGCTGCTTGGGAGAAACATGGAATTGAGCCAACAGTGAGAGCAAAAGTTATCAAGAGACAGCCAAGGGACATGTATTCAGGAAGACTAAATCAAATGGGCCAGAGGGGAGAGAGAGGTGGGAGAAGTAATCAACAGAATAATAAAGACAATCACAATATACACCTTGTCAGTTCATTGGTATGTTCCCAACTAGTCGGTTATGCCTTAAATCTGACATGTGAATTTGAGTTGAGTTTTACAAAGAGACCTTAGTACAGGTGTGAGATGGGGCCAGTTGCAGTGAAAAGTGTGTCTCTGGGAGAAGTTCTCCACAAGTAATTCTTCGCTATATACCAATTAAACCTTCCCCCACATTGCATAGCGGGAGGGATGACATTTTTTTCAGGCAGAGGAGGGTTAGTGGATAGGCAAGTCATGGAGTGTATAGGAGGCACCAAGGAAGCGGATGGAGCTGAAGGTAGCGGGGAATCTGGAGAAGCAGAGATGACAGGAAGGTGTCAGAGATGGATAATGATAGTTGAAGCAAAGGAGGATGGAAACAGGGAGAGCTGATCATGGAACATTCTGTTCTATGTAGAATACTGCTCATGGTGATATTTCTGGACAACAGACTTGACGCACTGCAGATAATGTTCAGATCCAAGCAGGCGGTGAGGCTAGAGAAGTGAGTAGTGGTCAAAATGAGAGAGGCTGGGAACAGAGTGAGGGAGAAGAATGGGCGAACAGAGCAGGGAATGGGGTAAGTAGAAGGAAAGGTAAGGTGAACAGGGGAAAAGAAAAGGAGGAAGGGAAGTGTCAAGTAAGCACATCAGGGCTGATGAGGGACAGAGGGAAAGAAAAAGGGAGAGGATGGAGCAGGGAAGGAGTGAGGTGAATGTTGTAGGAGGATAAGAGTGAGTAGAGAATCGTTTAGAAGTTGTGTTGCAATGCACTGTGAATTCATTATGCAGCTAAACCTTTATTAAAGCTTTGATAAACCTCGTATACTAGAGTTTTGTGGCTTCAACCAAGAGTGTATCAGAACCATTGTAAAAGTGTAGAATGGAGACAGTAGTGTGTTTCATTTGCACCAATTTCAGTTCTGTCAATTGTGCAGAATGTCAGAGCCCTGTGTCTCTGTCAGTTCATTTTGCTACAGGTGACTGGTTCTTGATCTTTAATTGACCTTTTAAATTGATTTTGAGATCAAATGGCTTATCCTGTGCATACAGGCTTTACATTTACTGATAGAAACTTTTTTTTATAATGCAAAATCTTGTGTCCTTGTTATTTTGGAAAGCTGATCATGGAACATTCTGTTCTATGTAGAATACTGCTCATGGTGATATTTCTGGACAACAGACTTGACGCACTGCAGATAATGTTCAGATCCAAGCAGGCGGTGAGGCTATTTCATCAACCACTCAATAGCAATAACGAGACACTGCAAACATTTTTGTAGTTTGGCTTCATTTGACTCTGCCAAGCGAGCAATGAAAGGCAGCTTGGCAGTCAAGGGACAAGGAAGACCGTGGCACACATCTGCAGAGCTCAACTAGAAGTCACTGCTAAGGGGTTGTCGAGTGAAGATGGTGATAGCAAAGATACTGGGCTAGTATTCCATGGGACTTGGGTTCAAGTTGCACAAAGACAGATGGGAGAATTTCAACTGAATTAAAAAGACTGGAATTAAAGATATGAACCAATGGTGACTATGTAGCACTGTCATTTGTCAGGAAAAACCAACCTGGACCACTCATTAAGGAAGGAAGTCTGCCATCCTTATCTGGTCTGGCCTACATGTGACTCTAGTCTCTCAGAAATGTGGTTAACTCATAATTGACTTCTGATGGGGAATGAATATTGGCTGGAGTATTTATGGAGGCACAAAAGCCATTCATTGTCCTCCTGGCCCTCGCTAAAATCAGTTGCCTAACTCTTTCCAGTTTTCTTCTATCATGTCTTGCAGTTCTCCCTTTAAGGACTCAGGGATCAGAAGAAGATATTAATGGGAGGAGATCATTCCATCTCCTGTACCCTGTTCTGCCATTCAACCAAGCCATGGTTGATCTGGTAGTGCCACCCAGCAGACTGCATGCTCCTCTCAGTAGATCATTAACATTGCTGCATTGTCAAAGAGACCATGCAGGACCCCAGACTAAATATCTGGTTAAGGCTTTAGTCAGCTTGAGAGAGCATAGCCTGCCTATCTTGAGGCCCATGGAGTCTGTCAGACCAAGACCTTGGGCGACTGTCTGTGTGGAGTTTGCACATTCTCCACGTGTCTGTGTGGGTTTCCTTCGGGTACTCCGGTTTCCTCCCACAGTCCAAAAGAAGGAAACTGGGAAGAGTTAGGCAACTGATTTTAGGGAGGGCCAGGAGGACAATGAATGGTTTTTGTGCCCCCATAAATACTCCAGCCAATATTCTATCTAGACTTCCAAAAGGCTTTTGATAAGGTGCCTCACGGGAGGCTGCTGAATAAGGTGAGGGCCCATGGTGTTCGAGGTGCACTACTGGCATGGATTGAGGATTGGCTGTCTGATAGAAGGCAGAGAGTTGAGATAAAAGGCTCTTTTTCGGAATGGCAACCGGTGACGGGTGGTGTCCCGCGGGATTCAGTGTTGGGGCCGGAGCTGCTCACTTTATATATTGATGATCTGGATGAAGGGACTGGGGGCATTCTGGCGAAGTTTGCCGATGATACAAAGTTAGGTGGACAGGCGGGTAGTACTGAGGAGGTGGGGAGGCTGCAGAAAGATTTAGACAGTTTAGAAGAGTGGTCCAGGAAATGGCTGATGAAATTCAATGTGAGTAAATGTGAGGTTTTGCACTTTGGAAAAAAGAATACAGGCATGGACTATTTTCTAAATGGTGAGAAAATTCGCAAAGCAGAATTACAAAGGGATCTGGGAATGCTAGTCCAGGATTCTCTAAAGGTTAACTTGCAGGTAGAGTCCATGATTAAGAAAATGAATATAATGTTGTCATTTATCTCAAGAGGGTTGGAATATAAAAGCAGCGATGTGCTTCTGTGACTTTATAAAGCTCTAGTTAGGCCCCATTTAGAATACTGTGTCCAATTTTGGGCCCTACACCTCAGGAAGGACATACTAGCACTGGAGCGTGTCCAGTGGAGATTCACACTGATGATCCCTGGAATTGTAGGCCTAACATATGATGAACGGCTGAGAATCCTGCGATTGTATTCATTAAAGTTTAGAAGGTTCAGGGGAGATCTAATAGAAACTTACAAGATAATGCATGGCTTAGGAAGGGTGGACGTTGGGAAGTTGTTTCTGTTAGGAGGGGAGAATAGGATCTATGGGCACAGGCTTAGAATTAGAGGGGATCAAATTAGAACGGAAATGAGGAGACATTTCTTCAGCCAGAGAGTGGTGGGCTTGTGGAATTCATTTCCACGGAGCGCAGTGGAGGCCGGGACGTTAAATGTCTTCAAGGCAGAGATTGATAAATTCTTGATCTCACGAGGAATTAAGGGCTATGGGGAGAGTACTGTAAGTGGAGTTGAAATGCCCATCAGCCATGATTAAATAGCGGAGTGGACTTGACGAATGGCCTTACTTCCACTCCTATATCTTATGGTCTTATGGTCTTATAAAAGATGTGCAGGCTAGGTGGATTGGCCATGCTAAATTACCTGTCGTGTTCAGGGATGTGTAGATTAGGTGGGTTATAGGGGGTTTGGTCTGGGTGGGATGCTTTGTGGGTCAGTGTGGACTTTTTGGGCCAAAGGGCATGTTTCCACACTGTAGGGGTTCTATGATTCCATGATTCTATGAAGTGTTCAAAACAAAAAGTTCATTTGCTGGTTGCCCTGTTTTACAAGAATAACAGGGCGGCTGGTGCTGGAAATTGTTCCCATCATTTTAATGTAATATAAAATTACAGTCTGTGCTAAAGGTTAGCTTAAAACCAAAGTTTTCACTTTTCAGTGCATGTGCCCAGCATTAAAATTCATCTGGCTTTGAATATGAATTTCATTGAGTACTGCTAGACTCAAAGGATTTTGGTATGTTTTCTCCTTTACAAAATGCTCCATATTGTATCTTTCAAATCAAAATGTTTGGCTTCAGTTTGTGTCTAGCAGTGAATAGTGTAAGATTTGTGTAAGATATCTTGTGCATCCTTTTGGCCTTTTATCGGAGACTTATCAAATGGTATTTTCCCTCAATGAACCATACATTGCTCATCATCCTGGGAGAATCCCTTTTGATGACATTCACTGAGTTAATCAATAACACATAACAGAAACACAATGTAAAAAACACTAATGTCCATGAAGCGTCTTTGCCTAACCTGGAGATATTCTGAGACAATATCCAACATCTCAACTGCCCACCCTATGATACAACTCCCAGGACTTCCACTTACAATGGAATCAATGCTTTGTACTTAACCTTTTTTAGGGCATTGTATGGTCCCTGTTGTCATATTACAAACCTGAATGGGAGATCTTGCACAATAAATTGGAACGTCAATCACAGAGAACAGACTGGAATGTGAGTCGGTTTCAGCTTCAATTGTTTGTTAGCTATATCTCAGTCTTGTGTCACTAGCACAGCAATCTGGACCTGGCTATTTGAAGTTGCTTGTTATTTTTTAAAAATAAACAACCTTGGTATTTAGTATCCAATTTTCTTGAATCTTTCTTGAAGATGCTGAATTTGCTATTATTTGAAGGGGTCTATTTAGTTCTTTGTCCCTCGTCCAGCAGCCATTCTTTATGCAAAAGTAACAACAACACCTTATATTTATATCGCAAACCAAAAATAATATGACACCCTAAAACACTTTACAACATTCGGAATCAAATTCAAAGATTGGCAGATAAAGCTGTAACTGAACAATAAGTTCCCTTTAAAAACATGAGATAGTTCAAGTACTGTCAAGATAAATTGCCATGTGTGGAAACAGTAGGTGAAAAGAACCCCAGGGCTCCTAGGATGACAAAAGAGATAGAGATGACAAGGAAGCAGATAAAGTGTGCTTATGACAGGATTCTAAGGAGGAATTAGGAATCAGGCCAATATAAAAGGTTCAGAGTGAATTGAAAAAGCAAATTAAAGAAGCAAAGAAAGATTATGAGAAGGGTCTGGCAGCTAACATTACAAGTAATTCAAAAGGCTACTACAGGCACAAAGATGGTAAAAAGGTTAGCAAGTGGATGAAGGTGAAAATAGAAATACAGTAATCAAACTTGCAGATGACACTAAATTAGGCAATAAATTAAGGTGCAATGGAGAAACGAGAAAGTTACAAATGGATATGGATAGTTTTGGTGAGTGGGCCAAAATTTGCCAGCTGAAGTTCAATGTGGGTAAGTGTGAATTTATCCATTTTAGATGGAGGGTTAGAAAGGCAATTTATTTTCTAAATGGAGAGAAATTTCAGAGCTCTTCAGTGCGGAAGGATCTGTGTGTCCTGTGCATGAATCATAGAAAACTAAGATATTAAGGAAAGCAAATGGAATTTTGGCATTTGCTGCTGGAGAAATGGAGTATAAAATTTGGGAAATGTTGCTGGAACTGTACAAGGCATTAGTGAGACCACACCTAGAGTATTGCATAGAACCTTGGTCCCCTTAGCCAACCAGCGATGTGGTTGCATTGGAGGCAGTTAAGAGGAGGTGCATGAGATTATTTCCAGAGTTAAGGGATTTGTCCTATGGAGAGAGACTGTGCAGTTTAGGCCAATAATCGCTGGAGTTTAGAAGAACAATGGGAGATCTAATTGGGGTATAAAAGATGCAAAAGGGGATTGACAAAGTAGACATAGAAAGGATTTCTCACATGGGCCAATCTAGAATGAGAGGCAACAGCATTAGGAGAAGGGATAACAGATTTAAAACAGGGATGAGGAGAAATTACCTCTCTCAAAAAAGGGCTGTGAATGTATGAAATTCTCTACCCCAGAGTGCGATGGATGCCAGGACACTGAATAAATTTAAGAGGGAGACAAACTAAATTTTAATTAAGAACCATTAAAGCATTATGGAGAGGCAGGCAGGAAAGTGGAACTGAGGTCGAGATGAGATCCTCCATGATTGTATTAAATAGCAGAACAAGCTTGGGGGGCTGACTTGTCCACTCCTCTTCTCATTCTTATTGGGGACAAAATTGGGGATTTATGTGTAGAGGCAGAGGTGTGGTCAAGATATTAAATGAACCCTTTGCTTGCCCAGATCGTGGTGAAGGAGGTTGCAGCTTAGGTTGTTAGATTTTAAAACTGACTACAAACATGTTCTAAATTTGATATGACATTGGAACGAATGAGATACACTCAATAATAACGTAGGGAGTGAGAGTGGAAATTATTAAGACAGTGGCCACAATTTTCCAATCTTCTTTCAATTAAAGGGTGGCGCCAGAGGCCTAGAGATTTGCCAATGTCACACCCTTGTTCAAAAAAAATGGTAAAAGAAAACTCAGCAACTACAGGTCAGTCAGTTTAACCTTGACGGTGGGAAAGCTTCTGAAAATGATAATTCGGGATAAAATTAATAGTCACTTGGACAAATATGGGTTAGATTTTTAAATGAGGCGACAGTGTTGATGAAGGTAGAAATTTAGACGTCCTGAACACAAAATTCCGAAGGCCCTTGATGAAGGGGTGTCACGGTGGCTCAGTGGTTAGCACTGCTGCCTCACAGCACCAGGGACCAAGGTTCAATTCCACCTTCGGGCAACTGTCGCTATGGAGTTTGCACATTCCCCCTGTGTCTACATGGGTTTCTGCTGGGTGCTATAGTTGCCTCCCACAGTCCAGAGATGTGTAGGCTAGGTTGATTGGCCATGCTAAATTGCCCATAGGGATGTGCAGCCGAGGTGGATTACAGGGAAGTGGGTCTGGATCGGATGCCCCAACGGTTAGTGTGGACTGGTTGGGTTGAAGGGTCTGTTTCTACACTGTAGGAATACTATGATCTATGAATGAACAATAAACTTGCAACCAAACATGGAGTAAATGAGATCATTGAAACATGGGGATGAATGATAGGAATCCAAATGTAGTGGTGAATGGTTACTTTTATTGATTGGAGCAAGATTGGGCCCCTGCTTTTCCTGATGTATATGATTGATCCAGACTTTGGTATACAAAGGCAAAATTTCAAAATTTGTGGATAATAAAAAAGTTGGAAGGACTCTGAGCCTGCAGAGGATAATGTAGAACTTCAAATGAATATAAAGAGGGTTGTGGAATGGGCAGATAAGTGGTAGATTAAATTTAATGAAGAGAAGTGTGAAGTGATTAATTTGCTAAGAAGAATGGAGAAAGACAATAAGAAAGAGGGATCTGAGTGTGAGTGTGTGTGTGTGTGTGTCTGTGTGTGTATGTGTGTGTGTGTGTGTGTGTGTGTGGACACGTTATTGAAGATGGTAGTGCAAGCTGAGAGAGCAATGAATAGAGTTTATGGCATCTTGAGCCTTATCAATAGACTATAGGGTTTCAAAAGCAAGGGGTTCTGCAAAACTTGTATAAAAACATTCACTTGGCCACAATTTTGGGCACACACTTGAGAAACAATTTGAAGGTACTAGAGAATATGAAGGTTCAGTCATTAGCACTGCTGTGTACAGTGCCAGGGGCCCAGGTTCAAATCCAACCTCGGGCAACTGTCTGTGTGGAGTTTGCACATTCTCCCCATGTCTGTGTGGCTTTCCTCCCACAGTCCAAAGATGTGCAGGCTAGGTGGATTGGCCATGCTAAATTGCCTGTAGTGTTCAGGAACGTGTAAGTTAGGTGGATTAGCCATAAGAAAGGCAGGGTGTCAGGGATAGGGTGGTGGGGGAGAGTCTGGGTAGAATACCCTTTGGAGAGTCACTGTTGGGTCAAATGGCCTCTTTCCACACTGTAGGGATTTTATAATACTGTGATAATTTGTAAGAATGGTTCCAGGAATGACAGCCTTCAGAAATGGAGACAGGCTAGAGATGTTGGGACTATTCACCTTGGAGAAGAGAAGGTTGAGAGGGGATTTTTTAGTAATAATTGTTCCCATTGATGAGGGATCACAAATCAGACGCCACACAAAAGAAACAATAGCAACATGAAGAAAAACGTATTTTCACTGTGAGGGATAAGGGCCTGGAGAGCAAAGTGACTGTAAGTGAACGGGTCTTGTTCCGAGTGAAGGCATGGGGAACAGAGTTTTAGAATGAACTCAGACTTACAGGGGGTAGAATGTGAGAGAAATAGTGTGTTAGAACAGTCAAGAGGGAATTAAAGCACAGAAGAACTATACAGCAAGCATCAAAAAGATATTAGATGGTTGGAGCACTAGAGCCCAGTCTGGCCATGTCGTCACGTTCTGTCCATACAACCACTTTCCACCAGGAATCACTGGGTGACCTGGCTAATCATCTTTCCCCCTCTCTTGCCTGGGGTCAACACAATTAGTTGTAGTACTGATAACTTCCTCAGCACAGGCCAGGGAAATGGTGAAAAGGCTGAACCAAGAAAAAATATGTTGTAGCGTAAGGTATGATTCTGAACATTTGTTACTAATTACAGCCCAAAGACTCAAATAGCAAGTTTGTAGGAAAAGGTGAAGGTTCTACCTGACCTGTGGTGCCAATAGAGCCAGTAACGTCAGAAGCTGTTTCTGATGCTGTAGCGGGATTTACTGTCCTTTCTGCCAGTGCTGTCTTGGTTGTTATTGGTTCCGTTCCTAAGTTGGCATTAATATAAGATGAAGAATGTTCACAATTAGCTAGCTTTCACCTTAAACTTCAAAAATATATTTTTGTGGTGTTACATGAGCAGCAGGGATGGCTTGCATTTTACACTGATTTTAAGTACTGTACTACATATCAGGATGAGGAACAATGCCTGCTATAGTGCTCCAGTATCCTCTGAGCTATGCTGTACTGACAAACAGTAGGTTTAACAGTCCAGCTTTAATTGATTTGCATCTGTAATTATAGATTACCATCATCATTGGTAATCTATTAATGTGATTGCAAATCCAAGCCCACCCTATACTACCATAAGAAGCATGAAATGTCTTATACACTACATCTACTGACCTGTGGTCCCATCAGTACTGTAAGTGACTGTTGTTTCAGCTGTTGCTTTCTGAGTGCTGTCAGGGAGTACTGCTGCTGGAAATTCTGTTTCAGTCATCGAGGAACTTGGAACTGAAGGCCTTACTGCTGTCCATGCTGTAGCTAAGAGTCCCAGTCCTACGTTTTAATTAATATATAAATGGGCAATATTTAGGATAAACTGACATGCAAACAACTTCCATGAAATCTTCAACAGCATTTCATTTTCTAGGCTGCACTTGCCTTAATCAACAACCAACCTGTGGTGTCTGCAATGATTGGAGAGCTGGAAGACGTTTGATTACAGCCTGAAGCTGACTTCGTTGGAGCAGTCACTGTTGCTGACTCTATCGGTGCAGTTAATGTTGTCAATGCTGGAGATAAATAGCTTGCTAGAGCTTCCGTCATATAACAAAGTACAACAATATTTACAGTGAGCTTGTGCTGTTATCTCCGAGAAGGCATTTTCTCTGTAAAATGGAACTCTGCATTGAATGCATAGGATGGATTGCTGTTCAACAGGGATCAGCATTCGCTGGGAAGGCATGGACAGATTTTAATTCAATTTCCATGCTTGTGCTCGCTTGAGGACGTGAATGTGCAGGAGAACGGGATAAGCAGGAAGGCATTGTATAATAACTTACAAAAACTTTTTAGGGGCTTTTTAAAATGGGATTTGGGCATCAATGGCTAGGACAGCATTTATTGCCTATCCCTAATTGCCTGGAGGACAGTTGAAGGTCAAACTGCTGCAGCCTGGAGTTCACATTTAGGCCAGACCAAGTGAGGATGGCAGTATATTAATGAACAAGATTTCTTTTTCCTGACAATCGCCTATGGTTTCATTTGGCCTTTTTTCCCCCTCCCAGATTATTACTGAATTCAAATTTCACTATCTGCCATGGTGGGACTTGAACACACGTCCTCAGAATATTTCCTGGGTCTTTGGAAGTCCATCACATTAAAACACCACCAAGCACAATTATTGCTATGTCAAGTCAATAGCGCAGAAAGAGACCACATAGCCTAACTAGTCCAGCATATGGGCTTCCTCCTCAACCCTTTTCATCTAACCCAGTCATCATACCATTTTATTCTTCTTTTTTATTTATTTGCTCATTCAGCCTCTCCTAAAGTTAACCTGTGCTACTTTTTTCACTTCCTCTATACAGTAGTGAGTTCACTTACCACTTGAGTGAGGATATTTCCCCGGAGTTCTTCACTGGATTTACTATGACTATCTTAAATTTACAGCCTTCTAATCCTGGTCTCCTTGCAAGTTTTCCCCATAAAAGCAAATTACTGCATTTGCTGGAAATCTGAACTGAGCACAGATTAATGGAGCAACTCAACAGGTTTGGCAGCACTTGTGGAGAGAAACAGAATTACTGCTCCGAGTCTTCTTCAGAACAGTTCTGAAGAAGGGTCACTGGACTTAAAACATTAATTTTTTGTGGTTCTGCTTAATGTTTTCACTGTACTGTGGTATGCGTGTGTAGCTGCATGGCAATCTGGGAAGTACAAAATAGGTTGCTTACGAGAAGAAGGGTCACTGCACTCAAAACGTGAACTCTGCTTTCTCTCTACAGACCTGCTGAGTTTCTCTAGCAATTTCTGGTTAGGTTGATCACAAGTTGTTCCCTGTAAGACACCATGTGTATGTGGCTGTGCAAATAATGTAAATGCATTGCACATTTAAATAATCCAGCTGCATAAAACAATAAGAATTTACAGGGAATATTTTATATATTCTTAGCCTAATTTGCATTTTATATGTTGATATATTTCTTTGTATATTCCCTGTGAATTTAATTTTTTACAAAGCCTTAAAAAGTTCCTTCACTCCTTTCCTGACATCTCGTGTCCTACTTTGTTATAATTTCCTTTATTATCTGTGTTTATTAAATCTGGTCTTCATTCTTAGTTTCAATATTACCCTTCTCTCTTCATTCATTTGTCTTTCTTCATTGTTGGCTATTCTTTGAGGAGGACTTAATTTATAATGAATGCTACAGACCACTTATTTCTATACTTTGTTTTAATGATGTTCCATCTTTCCCGCTCTCAAAATAACCTTTGAGTTTCTCTCCCAGTATTCTTCCAATCACATTAAAATGGCCTTTTCTTTCATCTATTACTTTGATACTCTCTAACTTAGGAAGGATATTACTAAGCTAGGGAGAGTTCAGAAGAGATTTATCAGGATGTTGCCAGGTATGGAAGGTTTGAGTTATAAAGAAAAGCTGGGTAGGCTGGGACTTTTTCTCTTGTGCATAAGAGGTTGAGAGATGACCTCACAGAGGTTTATAAAATCGTGAGGGGTGTAGATAGGGTTAATGGTGGGTGTATTTTCCCTAGGGTGGGGAATTTCAAGACTGGGGCATATTTTTAAGGTGAGAGGAGAGCGATTTAAAAAAAACATGAGGGACAAATTCTTTACACAAAGAGTGGTTCATGTGTAGAATGAACTTTCTGAGGAAGTGATGAATGCAGGCACAGTTATGCCATTTAAAAGGTGCTTAGACAAGGGATTATGGACCAGCAGCGGGCAGATGGGGCTAGTTTAGTTTGGGAATATGTTCAGCACAGACTGGCTAGACCAAAGGGTCGGTTTCCATGCTGTATGACTCTATGTCTTCCTTAAACATGATTTAAAAACCTTATTTTGTTATGATCACTATTGTATAGGTGTTCCCCATATATTCACTTCTCTCATCTGCTCTTGTTAACTTACCATGACTAGATCCAGCAGTGCTTCCTCTCTAACCATTATACAGTACTGACCACATGCTGGAAAACTCAATTCTATTGCTTCTATCCCTTACTTCATCTTGTTGGTTTATTTTGGGGCAGTTGAAATCTCATGATTATTATTCAACACTTTTACAACTGATTTCAATTATTTAATCTACTTCATGGAAACATAGAAAATAGGAGCAGAAGTAGGCCATTTGGCCCCTTCAAGCCTGATTGACCACAGCCCTGTACAATTTCAGCAAGACATTTCTTCTCCTGTACTTGAATCCTTTCACTATGAACACAAACATACCAGATGTTTTCTTCACCTGCTTGCTGCATCTGCTGGTGAGGCCACTCAGCGCTGGAAGAGACAGCAATAACCCTCCCACATTTGTTTCAAAACTGTGCTTAGCTGGCAACTGAATTAAAGAGGTATGCAGAGAAGATAGGGCTTGCAAAACAGAGGCTGGCGCACTATCATTGAAGTCCCGGCAATGTTCCTTTTCTTTTACAACCCCTAATTTTTTTATTTGGTAACTATACCCCTCTGGATCCACATTGCTCATTTTCCCCTAGACCAGGTATTTCCTCAGAGATGTTACTGCTCTGAGCACTAATATTTCACTTACTGTGGCAGAAAGCTTGCTTAGCCATGGACACTAGCTGCCTGGCAAATTTATGCCTGCTGACCAGAAACAATCCCAAGGAATGTAACCTCAAAGCGGTAACAACTCAAAGAAAATTTCCAACTATAAACTCAAAATCTTCAATCAATTGTCTGGAAACTTTTTCTTCCCCACCAAAAACCCAACAACCATTACCATTTTTCCAAACTTTCAGCCCTGGTATCTATCTCCTTTCATGGTCAACTGCCTCTGATCCTTCGAGGCCATGTCTATTTATGTTACATGTCCTGGTCTCTCTCTACCAAGGGTGGTATCTCTGTTATGCGAAGACCCTTTATCGCCTGAATTTACTTTTTTATATAGAATCCCTAGAGTGTGGAATCAGGCCCTTCGACCCAACAGGTCCTCACCAAACCTCAGAGCATCCCACCCAGACCTGTCCCCTTGTAACCTACCCAGTCTACACATTCCTGAACACTATGGGCAATTTAGCATGGCCAATCCACCTAGCCTGCACATCTTTGGACTGTGGGAAGAAACCAGAGCACCCAGAGGACACCCACAGAATGTGCCACCTCCACACAGACAGTTGTCCGAGGCTATACTCAAACTCGGGTCCCTGACACTGTGAGGCAGCAGTGCTAATCACTGAGCTACCCATCTGAGAAATTGAATTCCTCCAATACTGCATCAAGGCAGAGTTCACATTTTATAGCTATCCAAGGACATGTCATGTCAACAAAAATTTGGTTCCATATTAAATGCAAGAAGAATAGTATACAAGAAATAGTTTACAGGTAAAATTAACTGATATTTAACATATTAAGGAATTATCTTTTAGTTAAAAATTCACTAAATGCTCCCCACATACTGTTACATTTTTCTCAGAGTTCTCTAATAATTATTTGTGTTAAATAATAGCGCACCTGAGGTGGTTTTAATGTCCATGGTTGATGCAGTGTAGTGGTCAGAAAGTGATCCTGGCGTAGCTGCCGATATTGCTGGGTATACAGATGTTGCCTCTACAGGTGTCGCTGCAAACAGACGACTTTCTAGATTTTCATTCATATAAAACTTGAGTGTCAAACAAACTCAGGCCGCCCATAATTAGCAATGCAGCCTTGCTTTAAAACACTTTGTTAATTTCTTTTAGTTGAAAAAAGTAATAAAACAATAAATTTCCCTTCACTCTTGCAGCCAAATTCCTAGAACAATTTCATACAATCACTACAGCGTGCAAGCAGGCCATTCCGCCCACCAAGTCCACAATGACCCTCCAGACAGCATCCTATCCAGACCCAACTTATCCCTGTAACACTGCACTTACCATGGCTAATTCACCTGGCTTGCACATCCCTGGACACTATGGACAATTTAGCATGGTTAATTCACCTAATCTGCCCATCTTTAGAATGTGGGAGGAAACCAGGGCACCCAGAGGAAACCCATGCAGACATGGGGAGAATGTGCAAACTTCACACAGACAGTCATCTGAAGACAGAATGGAACTCGGGTCCCTGAGGCTGTGAGGCAGCTGTGCTAACCACTGAGCCATCATGCTATCCAAGAGGAATTTATGAATCCACAAAGTTCTGGGGAGGGTGGGGCAGGTAATTTAGTACATGGAGACTGTTGGTATTGCTCCTTGCAAAAAAGTGATGAATGGGAATTTGGACCAATTAAAGAAGTCTGCAATGACTGAAGCCCCTGCAAAAAGAATAGAAATGTCTACAATCATAGCAGAGCACAGAAAAAGATGACTTGGCTCATGAAGACCATGGCTCTGTGCAAGTGAAGCTTATTTAGCCCTAAAGCCCTCTCCCTTTGCTCCAAAGACGTGCAATCATTTTCTCTTTGAATATTGTCCAACACCATTTTGAAAGTACAACTGAATCTGTTTCCACCATAATCTCAGGCAGGACACTCCAGGTCCTAACTACTTCTCTGAAAGAAAGACTTTCCCCAGGTCAACTGTACACTTTTTACTCATATCAGTGATAATGGGAACTGCAGATGCTGGAGAATCCAAGATAATAAAGTGTGGAGCTGGATGAACACAGCAGGCCAAGCAGCATCTCAGGAGCACAAAAGCTGCAGGGTTCCCAGGCGGAATATGAGTTGCTGTTCCTGCAACCTTCGGGTGGCATCATTGTGGCACTGCAGGAGGCCCATGACGGACATGTCATCTAAAGAATGGGATGGGGAGTGGAAATGGTTTGCAACTGGGAGGTGCAGTGGTTTATTGCGAACCAAGCAGAGGTGTTCTGCAAAGCGGTCTCCAAGCCTCTGCTTGGTTTCCTCAATGTAGAGGGAGCCATGCCGGGTACAATGGATACAATATACCACATTGGCAGATGTGCAGGTGAACCTCTGCTTAATGTGGAATGTCATCTTGGGGCCTGGGATAGGGGTGAGGGAGGAGGTGTGGGGGCAAGTGTAGCATTTCCTGCGGTTGCAGGGGAAGGTGCTGGGTGTGGTGGGGTTGGAGGGCAGTGTGGAGCGAACAAGGGAGTCACGGAGAGAGTGGTCTCTCCGGAAAGCAGACAGGGGTGGGGATGGAAAAATGTCTTGGGTGGTGGGGTCGGATTGTAGATGGCGGAAGTGTCGGAGGATGATGTGTTGTACGTACATGGGAACAGCAACTCATATTCCGCCTGGGAACCCTGCAGCCATATGGCATCAATGTGGACTTCACCAGTTTCAAAATCTCCCCTTCCCCTACTGCATCCCTAAACCAGCCCAGTTCATCCCCTCCCCCCACTGCACCACAACCAGCCCAGCTCTTCCCCCCCACCCACTGCATCCCAAAACCAGTCCAACCTGTCTCTTCCTCCCTAACCTGTTCTTCCTCTCACCCATCCCTTCCTCCCACCCCAAGCCGCACCCCCATCTACCTATTAACCTCATCCCACCTCCTTGACCTGTCCGTCTTCCCTGGACTGACCTATCCCCTCCCTACCTCCCCACCTATACTCTCTCCACCTATCTTCTTTTCTCTCCATCTTCGGTCCGCCTCCCCCTCTCTCCCTATTTATTCCAGTTCCCTCTCCCCATCCCCCTCTCTGATGAAGGGTCTAGGCCCGAAACGTCAGCTTTTGTGCTCCTGAGATGCTGCTGGGCCTGCTGTGTTCATCCAGCTTCACACTTTATTATTTTACACTTTTTACTGATCACTTTCAGTCATTGTTCTGTGGTTCTCAACCCTTCTGCCACCAGGAGTACATTGCCCTATCTGGTCAATCTGGATTACTTAGTTAATGTTTTGAGAAGGAAAGTTAATTATGTTAATTGTTATCATGTACATGAGGAGAAACCAGGCAATGGTGTTGCTGCAGCAGCCATTCACAATTAATGTATCCAAACTGAGGAACGGAGCCCCATCTAATGGAACTCGTTGTTTATCGATTAAAGAGCTACCAGTGATTGAAGTACGTGATAGGTTTTGCATCATGCTGTGCAGTTAGGCAAACACATGGACTCAAGCAGATTAATGTTTCAGTTTTATTTCTGCAACTCCCATTTTTGCATCCCACTACTCCCACCTGCTATTTCTCATCCATATGTTGGCCCCTGGTGATAACATCCACAAACACAGCTGATGGCACCTAGCTCTACCTTGTCATCACCTTTCTCAACTTGTCCCATCGTCCTTCCACCTGCCTCTGAATCGGGTGACTTTGTTGACATCCATTAGTGGATGTTTTGAACTTACCTTCAACTAAATATTGGGAAAACTGAAGCTGTCACCATTGGTCATCTTGGCAAGCTCTGATTCCTAGTCATTAACTCTCTCCCTCTTGCTGGCAAGTGTTCGAGATGAAACCAGACTGTACACGATGCTGGTGTCATATCTGATCTTATGATGAGTATCTGATACAGATGGTGACTTCATCAAGATTACTTATTTCTACCTCCATGACATCATCTGGTCATAAGTCTGCCACAGTTCATCTATTGCTGAAATACGTGTCCTTATTTTTGTCCAGAACGACAACTCTAATGTTCTCCTCAGAGATAGCAGGAACTGCCGATGCTGGAGAATCGGAGATAACAAGGTGCAGAGCTGGATGAACACATCAGGCCAGAAGCATCAGAGGAGCTGGCAGGCTAACATTTCTAGTCTGAACCCTTCCTGTTCCTCTGATGCTGCCTGGCCTGCTATGTTCATCCAGCTCTACACCTTGTTATCTCTAATGTTCTCCCGGCTGGTTTCCTACATTCTACTCCATGTAAACTGATCCAAATAAATCTACTGTCCATGTTCTAACTCACACCAAAACCCATTCTCCCGCTATCCCTTTTCTATTGACTTATATTGGATTCTGCTTTAAGAACAGTTGGATTTGAAAACTCTCATCTGTAGTTTCAAATCTCTCCATGGCCTCACCCCTCATCATTGCTGCAATCTCCTCCACCCCATAACTCTCTGAGTTCTTCCCTGTACTTCTGGCTTCTTGAGTATTCCTACTGTTACTGACTTCATCATTGCTGCATCTGCTTTGACTTACCAAGGCCTAAGCTCTGAAATTTCCTTTCAAAGTATCTTTACCTCTTTTCTTGTCCTTTAAGGCACTCCTTAAAACCAACTCCTTTGACCAAGCTTATGGTCAGCTGGCCTAATATCTCAATGTGTGGCCCAGTGTCATATTTTGACAGATAAAACATTCTTCTGAAGCGCCTCGAGACATTGTATTAAGCTAAAGCTGCTAAGTAATTCCTAGTTGTTGTTGCAAAACGGTAATTTTCATGGTCTAAAAGATCAGAAGTACTGCAAAGCTGCTCCCAAACTGCCCAAGTAAGACCAGGAAATTCCAGACAAAAGGTTAAAGGGAAGAGGTGGAAGACAGGCAAGGTGTACCGCAGTGACATCCTAGCACAAGTAGGATAAACTCAGAATATTGCATCAGGATAAATCAGTGAAAAGCTAAGTTTAAAAGCAAGCCTGTTAGAAAAAATTGGACAAGCAACATTTGCAATGATAACCAGGCAATATTTTTAGGGAGATTTCACTTGTGGGAGAACCTAGGACTAGGGTCACTGTTTCAAAATAAGGGGTTGCCCAATTAAGATAGAGATGGCGAGGATTTTTTTTTTGCTCACACAGGGTTGTGTGCCTTTGGAACTCATTTCTTCAACAGGCAGTAGAAGTAGAGTCTTTAGCTATTCAAGTCCGAGGTAGACAGATTCCCAAAAAGCCAGGGCTGACAGGTTATTTGGGCTCAACGGATATGTGAGCCTGTCAGATCAGCCCTGATCTTACTGAATGGTGAAGCAGGCTTGAGGGTTGACTTGTCTACTCCTGCTCCTAATTCATCTGTAAGCTTGATCGAATATTTTTTCCATACCTTTTCTGGTGGATTCGACACTTCAATAGCTAACTTTATGTAATATTTTGTAATATTTAAGCGCTGCCTTCTGCTGGAAGACTACCATTCTGAACAACAGGTCATTCCATCCATAATCTGCATTGGGTAACAACTTGCAAAGTCCAACAGGGTACATGTAAATAACAGATGCTGATGATATGCAGTGTACTCAGTGCAGAAAACAATTTCTGCACATACCAGACATATTTTAGCCTCATTATATTTCTTGTTCAAATCTAAATGTGTGCAGTAACATTTTGGGGCAATGACATACTTAAAATACCTCTTCCAGTGCTCTGGCTTGCCCGTAAAAGTTCACATACGGCATAATTTCATCAATATATCTGTCAAAGACATGTCTCTGGTTTCACTCCTAGTTTCAGGCTTCAGCCACTGTCTTTCTGGTTTTTCTCACTTGCAAAGACTGGGCCACACACTTCCATGGAATCGGTGCACACAGTGGACAAAGCACTGCAGTGGATTTGCAATGCCTGCTGTGCGATGGTTGACCAGGAGATTTCCTTATGCTTACCACTTGTCATCAGGAACATCGGAAGGATTTACAGGTTAATACTCAACCTGGTTGCTGACATTACAAACACATTCCATAGCCAACAGGTCTTGGAGTGAACCCTGAATTCAAGAGTTTCTGGATCAGGGGTCAGGGTTCTACCCCTGTGTCATAAGACCTACACAGCCACTAATAGACAATGAATAACACATGAAATTTTACGTATCATTTATACAATTATTATAAAGTTATAGCAATCAATAATATGCAATCTTTATCTCATAATGTAATGGTGTTTAACTTGCATTTTGATATGGATCATTGAATGATATAGCACAGAAAAAAACCTCTTGGCTCATGTTTACTGTACCAGTTTTTTGAAAGAATCAGTGCCAGTCATCTTCTCATTCCCATCAATATTATTCCCTCTTACAAGTATTTATGCAATTTTCTTTCTTAAAATGAGTTACCATTGAATCTATCCTTTTTAAACAGCATCTTCCAGATCATTAACAATTCCTAATGTTTGGTTTCAATCTGGATTTAACCTTTAAGTGAGATAGCCAATATTAGCTAAGAAATGGATAAAAGAACAGTCAGCAGAAGGTGGTGAAGTGGAATGTGAGAATTGCAGCATTTATAGCACGGAAGAAAGTCATTCAGCCTGTTGAGTCTTTGCTGATCCTCTATCCTGTCAGCCCCATTCCTCCGATTTACCCTGTAGTTCTTCAACTTTACTTTCTTCAAGCACCCATTCCATTTCTTTCCATTATTATTAATTGTCTCTGCTCCCATCATCCTAACGGGCATCAAATCCTGGGTCAACAGCATTCGCTGCACAAAAAGTCTTCCTCACACTCCTCCTGCATCACGTGGTCAACATCTTCATGCCATCTTTCCTTGTCCTCGTAATAGGTCATCAACATGCCTATTTCACATTCCAATCGATGGATTTTCTTCCCATTTGCTTCAAGAATGGGTCATTGACTGAAAGATTAACTCTTTTTCCTCTCTACATGGATATTACTGCAGCTGCTATTTATTGCAAGTAATTTTTTGCTTTTATTCCAAGACTGACGCTTACAATTTCTAAACTGGTGGCAGAGTGCACACGTATGTCAATTTACTGACATCTTTCCAAGAAGATTAACAGCACAAAGGAATCCAGACTATTGACTATGAATCTCAGGTACTTAAAATTACAGATAAAAACTTGTCCTTCCCTTTTTCATCTTTAGGCTTCCCTATTGTTTCAATTTGAATTATTCCTCGAGGAATGGAATTCCTAACTGGCAAAATTATGATCATTACATCCATCCCATCTCCCATTAGGAAGAACAAAGTTTTTTCATTCTATCTTTTCCCACGTTCCTCTAAACCTCTCAGTTTTGATTTGGAACTGGGTTATTATGAAAATTAAATTGTAAGCGGGTACATCTACATTAGATCCTTTTCAGTTGCTACATGTACCAGAGTCCATGTTGACAATGCCCTGTCTAGATCTGAGTTAATGTGATAGAATACAAAAGATTTACCAAACTGAAGAATTACTGCAATGGTTATAATGTTTCTAGGCCTGGATCATAATTAAAAATCAGAAACATAATCAAAGACCCCTCCTACCCCAGACACAATCTCTTCTACCCTCTTCTGTTGGGCAGAAGATATAAAAGATTGTGCGAACAGATTCAAGAACAGTTTCTTCTGTGCTGTTATCAGACTTTTGAATGGACCTCATTAATGTTGATCTCTCTCTATCTTCCCAGTAGCTGTAACACTGTATCCTGCACTCTGTTCTGTTACCCCGATGTACTTGTATAGTACAATCTGCCTGTAAAGAACCTAAGACAACACTTTTCACTGTATCAGAGATAATGGGAACTGCAGATACTGGAGAATCCGAGGTAACAAAGTGTGGAGCTGGATGAACACAGCAGGCCTAAGTAGCATCTTAGGAGCACAAAAGCTGCTTGGCCTGCTGTGTTCATACAGCTCCATACGTCGTTATCTCTACTTTTCACTGAAACTCGGTAGATGTGACAGTAATAAATCAAATCAAAAATGTCAACCGTGTTCTGTTAACACTGCAGCTGAAGAGGCTGCCCTTCCTGCACGTGCAATTGCAGTGCCCCATTGACAAGGAAGTGAGCGTCAGTGGGTGCTGATATATGCACCGTAGTAACAGCAGGGGCAGAAGAAACTGCGCATGTGCTGGCAGACAGAGTCTGGTAATGCAGTTCCTGTCAGAGGGTAGAATTATAGTGTCTTTTTCTTTCCCAGACAGCATACCACAAACTTCCTCTCAACCCTTGATCTCCAACGACTCAACAGTCAGAGTCTAGACACAGCTGTACTCATTTTTTTAAGGAGGCTGATTAATTATTACTTTAAAGGGAAAGTACAGGCTTGCCATAAATCTATGAATGCTAGCTGCAATGGTTTTTCACTGGTGCGGTCAATACACTTGGGGGAGAGCCTCTTTCACATTTAGTATTCATTGTTTTTCCTTTTGACCTTACAATTCCTGTGCCAGGAGCCTCAGTCTGATCTCAATTGCCTTCTCACATTAGTAACATAGTGAGACAGACAAAGCATGACCTTGCATCATGCCTAATTTTACCCAAAACAGTCCACCAATGACTACACCTTGAGGGTACAGCTCCATTTCAGATTCATCAGGAGGCTCTCTTGGCGTCACCCTTGTCATTAATCGATCTGAAGGACTTACAGCTTGCTAAGTCCTGGAGTGGGATTCAAGATGTGGGCCTCAGGCTAAGTGTCGAGTGGTCAATGACACGGGTCCTCCCTCTGAGAACATCAACAACCACCCAATGTCTACTGACCAGGTATCTATAAGCAGACCCACCAAACTGTCCACTCATAAGACTACAAGACTGGTTGATTTTTAGCCATTTTTAATTATTGATTCATTTGTCAGTGTCCAACAACAGCTCCTATTACTCACAGTTGTGAAGAAAGTGAGGAGAATAAAAACAGTCATTTGGCAGGACAGAATATGATCATTGCAGCAACAAAAAACACATTTTGTGAAGCTTATTGTCTTGCATTCATAAGAAATTTCACAAGAATATTAACTGGGGCTAAACCAACATGTATATTGTTTGAGAGGAGTGTACTCTCAGCACCTTCTTAAATGTTGGTTTCCTCTTGAATTGGTATTCTTGCAAAATGTCCTAATGAGTGCAAGACAAAAAGCTTTGATGTGATATGCTTTTTTAAAGTAATACACAAGGCTAAATATACTAAAAAAATTTCCATGCAGCTGGAGATAATTACTTTTCAAATCAGTTATATTTTCTGACTTGTTTGGAAATACTGTGACACATCTCTAGGGCAGGTGGGACTTGAACACAGGCCTTCTAGGCATGAGGTAGGAAGGCTACCACTATGTTTCAACAACCTCTCGCTACCTTTTAAATACAGGGGTTGGGGGAGAAATTGAACCTGGGCCATTATATCCAGAGGAGGATTAGCCTACTTCGGTAAGCCATTCAGACCGCTGAAAGGGTGAGATTGTAGTCTGTCCAAAAGGACACATTCTGTAGGGCATTCTTATCATGGGCCACTGATATGGAGGAGAACATCCTTAGGAAATCAGATATAGGTCTAACCTTCTGTTGCACTTGAGTTTTGGACAAAATATATGGGTTTGGGTATTTTTGAGGGTTCAGTTCCTTGGAATGATCACTGCGCTGAATACCCCCAATTAATCTATCAGTTCCTGAGCTGCTCAAGTAAACACAAGCGGTATTTTTACAATGATATACGTGAGTGTAGAACAACAGAGGGCGTAATTTGAACTGGAAGACAATACAGCATGAACTAATTTTTTGATTCATTTTTTGTGAATCACTGCCTAAGCCAGCCAACCCTAATTGACCAGAGAGCAGTAAAGCATCGACCACATTGCTGTGGGTCTAGTCACATGTAGGCCAGATCAGCTAAGGATGGCAGTTTCCTTCCCTAAAGGAATGAAATTGACAATGGATTCACGGTCATCATTTGACTCCTCATTCCAATTTTTTAAAACCGAGTTTTTAAAAAATGGCAGATGGAGGTTACACCTATATCTGATCTCCTAAAGTGGTTGGATGTTCCCTTCCATACCAGCAGCCCATGATAAGAATACCATTTTGAGAATGTAGCACTTTGGACAGACTACAATCTTACCCCTTCAGCCGTCTGAACAGCTTGCAAAAGCCAGCCATTCCTCTTCTGGATATGGTCAGAACTTTAGCTCAGTCTCGGGAGTAACAGATTAATGGTAATACTGCTAAGCCATCATCTCCTCTGAAAGGTCACTGCTTGAAGCCCCAAGAATTATATAATGTTATAGTTGGGGTGCAGACATCTTGTAATATAATGAAAGGCCCTTTTCCAGCTGTAACCTGAAATAAAAGGATCAATTTTCACTTCCTGCAGAGGCTGTGGAGATCAGCTGCAGTTCATTCAACTACTGGATTTAATGGCTTCAATGTAAAGGAAAATTAGATGGATCTATAATGGGTGATCACCAAAAGTGAGAATTTTCCTGAGAAAAAGTGTTGGCAATCTAATTGCTAACAGTGGCATGCGTTCCACCTCAATCCAATTCTGGTCATAAACAATGTGCAACACAATTGGAGCTAGGGAAGAAAGGTATGGACAAATATTTCATCCATTGTCAGGGGTGGGGGTGAAACCGACCATATTCATTTTGCAACAGAGCTTTATCAGCACTGGTTGTGAACCAAACTTGGTTTAAATCTCTTAGTTAGGCACAGTGCTTTTTAATTTGTGGTAGTGTAAAGAAGGAAATCTGGATACATTATATCTACTGAGTTATTCTGTTTTACAGAATCTGTGACCTCTCAGAAAAATGAAATGAGTTTGGTGAAGCAAGGCTTTCCATTTTGAAATCCTTGCTGACCATTCATTATGATGATTTTGGTTCCTACTTATTTTTATAATCAGAAGTAAAATACTCAGTAATATTACTTTCCATAGAACAATCCAGGTGACAGTACAATGTTAAAACACAACATTCCAATACTAGTCTTTTACATATGTGTAAGATAGTGTTCACGGGAGAAATGAGTCCAGTTTGCTTTTTGTCATTGTTCAGTTTATATATAGAAGATGAAAAATATAAAGTGCAGGAAAGTAGAGATACTGCACAGAAAATTATAATATAACTGGAACTGTCAACGCAGTATGAGGCTATGTGACTGGAGAGAGGCAAATGTAATTCCTCTCTTCAAGAAAGGAAATAGGGAAATCCCCGGCAATTACAAACCAGTAAGTCTCACGTCTGTCGTCTGCAAGGTGTTAGAAAGGATTCTGAGGGATAGGATTTATGACCATCTGGAGGAGCATGGCTTGATCAAATACAGTCAACACGGCTTTGTGAGGGGTAGGTCATGCCTCACAAACCTTATCGAGTTTTTTGAGGATGTGACTAGAAAAGTTGATGAGGGTCGAGCTGTGGATGTGGTGTATATGGACTTCAGCAAGGCATTTGATAAGGTTCCCCATGGTAGGCTCATTCAGAAGGTCAGGAGGAATGGGATACAGGGGAACTTAGCTGTCTGGATACAGAATTGGCTGGCCAACAGAAGACAGCGAGTGGTAGTAGAAGGAAAATATTCTGCCTGGAAGCCAGTGGTGAGTGGGGTTCCACAGGGCTCTGTCCTTGGGCCTCTACTGTTTGTAATTTTTATTAATGACTTGGATGAGGGGATTGAAGGATGGGTCAGCAAGTTTGCAGACGACACAAAGGTTGGAGGTGTTGTTGACAGTATAGAGGGCTGTTGTAGGCTGCAGCGGGACATTGACAGGATGCAGAGATGGGCTGAGAGGTGGTAGATGGAGTTCAACCTGGATAAATGCAAGGTGATGCATTTTGGAAGGTCGAATTTGAAAGCTGAGTACAGGATTAAGGATAGGATTCTTGGCAGTGTGGAGGAACAGAGGGATCTTGGTGTGCAGATACATAGATCCCTTAAAATGGCCACCCAAGTGGACAGGGTTGTTAAGAAAGCATATGGTGTTTTGGCTTTCATTAACAGGGGGATTGAGTTTAAGAGTCGTGAGATCTTGTTGCAGCTCTATAAAGCTTTGGTTAGACCGCACTTGGAATACTGCGTCCAGTTCTGGTCGCCGTATTATAGGAAAGATGTGGATGCTTTGGAGAGGGTTCAGAGGAGGTTTACCAGGATGCTGCCTGGACTGGAGGGCTTATCTTATGAAGAGAGGTTGACTGAGCTCGGTCTCTTTTCATTGGAGAAAAGGAGGAGGAGAGGGGACCTAATTGAGGTATACAAGATAATGAGAGGCATAGATAGAGTTGATAGCCAGAGACTATTTCCCAGGGCAGAAATGGCTAGCACGAGGGGTCATAGTTTTAAGCTGGTTGGAGGGAAGTATAGAGGGGAGGTCAGAGGCGGGTTCTTTATACAGAGAGTTGTGAGAGCATGGAATGCGTTGCCAGCAGCAATTGTGGAAGCAAGGTCATTGGGGTCATTTAAGAGACTGCTGGACATGTATATGGTCACAGAAATTTGAGGGTGCATACATGAGGATCAATGGTCGGCACAACATTGTGGGCTGAAGGGCCTGTTCTGTGCTGTACTGTTCTATGTTCTATGTTCTATGTTCTAATCTTCAATGGAATTATATTGAATAATAATATTGTCCCTATTCAGCTAACGCTACCCTAGTAACATTCTATTTCTGTCTCCCAATGTTCTCATCCATCTTCCCCTTAAATGTATCTTAAATCCAATTTTGAAAAAGCACCACATACTCCATCAATACCCACCTATGCAATCACTGTTTTGAAAGCTTATTAACTCCCTGACTAAATCAAAACAATAGTATTAGTAGGAACTGCTGATGCTGGAGTTTGAGAAATTTCTGAAGCAAGGTCCAGACCCGAAACACCAGCTTTCCTGCTCCTCTGATGCTGCCTGCCTTGCTGTGTTCATCTGGCTCTACACCTAATTATAACAATAGTAATAGCTGTGTCCACACTCATACAAACAGATAGCAGGCTCGGGTTATCACTTTCTAATACTCAGGCTTGCTGAGTCCTTTTATCCTCTACGTTCTGAAATTTTCAACTTATACAGATATAAGATGACTTATCAGGTCCTGCTAAATTAGGATTTCAGGGAATACAACCCAGGAAAACCTCTTCAGGGTGTCAAGCAATACAGCTTTAAAGTAAATGTTAATCAGTGTTAAATGTAATCAGATGTTATTGCACTTTGAAAAGCTGTTCACCTGATCAAGTAATAAAAATGATTACTTTTCTTTTACAGATCATCCACCATCTAAAAGTTAAAATAATTCAGCTAATGTTTCTTGAAAGCTGATTAGATTCATAATTGAATCAACAATTAGTTTAATATTAAAGATAACAGCTGATAATAGTATATTTGTCTGGCACAGTGCCTGTTTAATTAATGACATTTTAAAGGTGTGTAATATGAGCTGTATGGATTTTACACACAGTAAAGAACCAGGTAATTTAGGATTAGATTAGATTCCCTACAGTGTGGAAACAGGCCCTTTGGCCCAACAAGTCCACACCACCCCTCGGAGCATCCCACCCAGACCCATCCCCCTATAACCTTCACATCCCTGAACACCACAGGCAATTTAGCATGGCCGATCCACCTAGCCTGCACATCTTTGGACTGTGGGAGGAAACCGGAGCACTAGGAGGAAACCCATGCAGACCCATGCGGGGAGAATGTGCAAACTCCACATGGGCAGTTACCTGAGGCTGGAATCGAACCTGAGTCCCTGACGCTGTGAGGCTATAGTGCTAACCACTGAGCCACCGTGCTGTCCACCACTAAAATTTTCCTTATCTCATATTTGGGTCTGTTATAAACTAATTGACAGAGATTGTTAATTGTGGTGAGTCAAAAACTCCATTATCATTTAATCATGTGACCACTAAACTGGTAGAAGGTGAACCGATGGGACTTTGGTCTCTATTTTTGTCCCGCAGTATCAAGGCACACAGAATTTTTGAGAAATATTTTTAAGTTAGGAGGAAATAGTAAGAAAAGTTGATCTGTTCAAGTTGAGTGAAGGTGATCTGATAGAATTTCTGTAAACTTTGAAGACAATTGGTTGGTAAAGTTGAACATGAGGGAAAGCGGGCTCTTGTGACACCAGGAAGCAAGGTTCATAGAACATAGAACATAGAACATAGAGCAGTACAGCACAGAACAGGCCCTTCAGCCCACAATGTTGTGCCGACCATTGATCCTCATGTATGCACCCTCAAATTTCTGTGACCATATACATGTCCAGCAGTCTCTTAAATGACCCCAATGACCTTGCTTCCACAACTGCTGCTGGCAACGCATTCCATGCTCTCACAACTCTCTGCGTAAAGAACCTGCCTCTGACATCCCCTCTATACTTTCCACCAACCAGCTTAAAACTATGACCCCTCGTGCTAGCCATTTCTGCCCTGGGAAATAGTCTCTGGCTATCAACTCTATCTATGCCTCTCATTATCTTGTATACCTCAAATTTCCGGTTTCCCCCCTGCTCTAGAAGTAAACAATAACTTTTTTGAACAGGTTAATAAGAAAATAATTTGAACAAGACATGAAGCCTACTCCTGTTAACCATATGTCTCAATTTCTTAAATGATACTTGCCAAATCTTTGTTCCATGTAAGATAAGCCCCAGAAGAATTGTGCACCAAAATGTCACATCCAAATTGCCCAATGTTGTGTTGCCATGCGATTCCCATTGATTTGGAATGTATTTGCAACTGTATTAGACACAGGCACACAAATGTATTTCTGCTTGAAGACAGTTCCTTTATACTGAGTCAAGTAAAGCTTGTGTATGTTCGAGTGCTGACAATAATATCACATCCAATTGAGTAGTTTTAATTAAACAGTGTTGAAAACTTATTGTGGATGAAATTGGCAATGACTTTTTATTGAAAGGACTAAATAAGTCTCTGTACTAAGAAAATAATTAACCTGCCTACTGCAACTTAATTCTGAATTATATGTGATCACAATTTAAACTGCGATATGAAGAGTGAGAAGAGAAGGAACAAAAACGCTATTTCACAGGTGACTGCTTCAACAGCATAAAAGTAACAGATTGCAGATGCCGGAAATCTGAAACAATCCAGAGAATGCAGCAGAAACTCATCAGGCCTGGCAGCCTCTGCAGAGAGAGAAACAGAGTTAAACTAAGGAGTCTGGTGTAACTCGTCTTCAGTTCTATTGAGTTTCTCCAGAATACTCTGTGTTTGACTTTGTCAGTAGTTCTGCCTTGGCGTGAGAAAGTAAAGGAACATATAGTCAATCAAAAATATTAATCTGGCAACCTATTCATTTTTATTCAGTGGAAGAGATAATATAGTAGGGGTTTTTATTTTGTTAAATTCAATAAAGTAGAGCATACAGAAGAGGCGCAAAGAAAGGAATGATCAAAGCGTTTTTTTGAGGAATGATATTTTAAAATTAACCAAGTGTGCTGAGCCAAAAGATCATCCACTGACAACATGCTTTACGATAGGAATGTGAGTAAAAAGGATTCAGCTACTCAAGTTTTTTCTGGCACTCACTTAGATCGTGAAGATCTGGATGGCAAAAAATATCAAACCTGAATTACTCACTGAATTATACCTTTTCAAATTGAGCTCAACACAGTGAGGCCCACAAGTGATAGAGGGTCTCACAGGATTTAAAATTTTATCTTGTTCTAAATTCAGGAGTATAGACCTGACTTCACACAAGATATCCAGGGGACAGAAAATTTAACACACAACGGAAGGTGTATAAAGGACTGACTGCCGAAAGGTCACCTCTGATTCCACAATGTTTTTACACAGAGTCACATTTTATTCAGTTGAAAGAATTGCTTTGAGCTTATATGAACCAAATATAATTGTGAAGAAGAGGATGATTAGTAAATTGTAGAAGTGACAATTCCTTAAAAATTACAGAAAGGGGTTCTAGACATTAGTAAAACCCCAATCAGGTATCCCTTGGATTTTAGCACATCACAACAGTAGTTCAGAAGGGCAATTTTTTCACACAAAGGCTGATGAGTGTCTGGAAGGATCTGCCACAGGTGCAAGTGAGTACAATTTTGTCATTTTAAGAAGCATTTAGATAGGCACATAGATGGAATGTGTATGGAGGGATATGGACCAAACACAGGCAAATGGGTCCAGTTTGTTTGTGAAGACTGAGCAACATGGGCGAGTTGGGCTGAAGGGCCTGTTTCCATGCTGTAGGCCTCTATGACTCTATGTGCAAATGGGGGGAAGGGGCGAACAGTGAATGGTTTGGCCTAAGTACAATTCCGAGGCTGTCTCGTTTGTGTTAGGAAATAAGAAGTATGGGATGTTCCATCCTGTCAATTTTGTCTTATATTTTCTTCCATTCTTCCCTATTTCCTGAAGGTGTGGATTCTTGCTGGATAATTACATACCAGTGTGAGGTTTCCAGTATCCAAAGTGGTTCTGGCTGCGATCAATGAACAAGGAGCACAAACCAGTACCTCTGATCTAATACAATACAATATTGGGCAGTTCCTTTAGCAACTGACTTACTGCAGGAGCCATTGATATGTTTTGCTACAAAACAATTGAAATTGCTGGCACAGATATGATGGAGCTCCTCCTGTATGGTAAAATTCTAAGGTTCTATGAATTCATGTTTTATAACACCAGGACAGAGGGTATTTTGTGGTGTAAAATGGGCACAACATGGGTCAACTTTGAAAGCCTGAAAGACATGACGTGAGATCAAGTGCACTTGTGAGACCACCTAAAACACGTCACTTCTTGGAGTTGAATTTGGATGATCATAATGAGATTGTTCAATGGGGGTGTAAGTTTAAAAATAACATAAAAGATTTCTGTAGACCTAGGTAGAATAGGAATGCCCCTTGTTGCCCAGTTAATGCGCCACTAACTGTTAATGGGAGACTCATTTGGGCCTCTAACTCTGGATGACTAATAGCTGCTAGCAGCTCATCCACATTTTTTATTCTTTCATGGCGTGTGAGTATTGCTGGCAGGGCCAGCATTTACTCGTCATCCTCAATTGGCCTTGAGAAGGTGCCAGTGAGCTGACTTTTTGAACTGCTGCAGTCCATGGGAAGCAGAGATACAAACAGCACTGTTAGGGAGGTACTTACAGGATTGTGAAGCAGTGACAGTGAAGCATCAGCGATATAATTCCGAGTCAGGATGGTGTGTGTATTGGACGGGATGTGGTGTTGTTCCTGAGTATCTGATGTCCTTATTCTTCTGGGTTGTAGAGGTTGTGCACTTGGAAGTTGCTGTCAAAGGAGCCTGCTTCAGTCGCTACAGTGCACCTTTTACATGGTATATAGTGTGTGTGATGGATAGAATACCTATTTTGGACCAGACTCAGAAATTCTGGTTAGTACTTGTGCTCCATGCACACTACCGATTTCAGATCTGAAAAGGAGTCCTGTGTAATTTAAAACATTTTACTTTTTTTCTGTTCTGTCAAACACAAATGGGCAGATGAATCTCATGGTGAACAGGTCAGAGATATACATTTACAGTCTAATCCGGCGACCCACCAACTACTATAAAACACAATCTAATTCTTAGCCATGAGAACTTAGCTCCATTTCCCATGAAATTTTAAAGCATAATGTTTATGACTGTAATTACCAGTAAAGTAGTTTCACCATTACAATCACCAGTAAATTATCATAATAGGCTTTACTCTTCAGTGTGTCAAAGCAACATATATAGGTATTTTTACTGAGCTTGCAGTGTGTTGTGCACTAATGAATAGGTACAGAT